>NW_025550552.1:0-4884 GCF_905237065.1 Salmo salar
TAGTGTGTTCCATATTGTGAATGGTCAAATTCTTGGTTAATGTATTTCTGTAACTAAAACATTCGTCAAAATATTTGCACACAAAGGTTTCTCCCTGTAGCTCCTCATGTGGTCGGATTTCCTCTGATTGAACTTTGACACACTGATAAGGTTTCTCCGTGTAGAATCCTCATATGTCTCTTCATTTTGGTACTCTTGCAGAAATTTTTACCACAAACATGACAATACTGTGCTCCAATGTGAATTTTAAAGTGATTGATCAAACTTTGTGGAGTCAAATCTTTCTCGTTATTCGCCCTTTATGCGTTTGCACATGTTTTAAATCATAAAACCCATTTTGTTAAAAGACTTCCAACACACCCCTTTACAACTAGGACCAGCATGACCTTGACCGGTCGAAGCTTCAGCTGGGACATAGACTTTCCCTGCCACACTTGGTCTTATGGGAGCTTTGTTCTCCATTCTTCATCCATTCACATCTTACATCCTGAGCTGCAAAACAGTAGTAGCTGGATATTGGTTCTGTTTCTCCATGGCTCTCTTCATCGTGCTGTTTCAATCTGTTCATTTGAGTCTCTTAGTAGAGAATCCATCTCTCTGTTTATCTCAATTGGGGCATGGTAAGATGTAGAAGACTGAGTGGGAGTCCTCCTGGTCATAGTCACTTTTCTGACAGAGATGATTGATATCAGACTGCAGTTCTTGAAGTTGCTTTTTGTCCTGACTTGTTGACTGACTGAGCTCTTGTTTCCTCTAATCTGTGAGGGGCTCTGGGTCTTTCTGGTCCAGACACCTCTACTTTTTCGTGAACCACACAGGCGCCAGGCGATGTCCACAGCAGCAGACAGTGATAGCTTGGGGAGACAGATTGGAAGGAGAAAGGATTAGACAAGCAGATCGGCTAGGCTATTGAAAACCTAAATGCATGATGTATGCTATGTATTTTAGCAAGATATGTATTTGCAGTGCTATTAACTAGCGTTTGAACTGTCTAGCTGGGTTTTTCTCTCTTTGGGATCGTCTGAGATCATGCAGACAGCTGATGAAACTGTAGGTTTCACAATCGAACGAAAGCGAAAGCGTTCTCGAAGAAGCTCATCTGCATGCTGCGTCGTCTTCCACCAGGGTCTTAGCCTGACTGCAGTTAGAAGCTGGTGCAACGACTGCGCCGATGTTCACTGGAACACTGAAAGTATGCTCTTCTTCGGGCGAATCCAGGTTTCAACTGAGCGGGGAGGCGGGCGTGTATGGCGTCATGTAAGGTGAGAGATTTGCTGATGTCAACGTTGTGAGGCAAAGTGCTTGCGATTTGGCAGTGTATGAACAGGCAGGCATAAGCTCTGAACAATGAAACGATTGCATTTTATCATGACAAATTTAAATGCCTGCAGAGATACCGCATTGACAAGATCCTGAGGCCCATTGTCGGTGCTAAGTAATTTTTCGCCATCTTAACTCATGTTTCCAGCATGATGATGCGCAACCACATATGCATGAGATCTGTACACAATAACTGGAAGAAGAAAGAAAAAAATGTCCCGGATATCTGCATGGACTGTAGAAGTCACGAAACATGTCACCAGCGTGAGCATGTTTGGGATGCTCTGGATTGGCCGTGTACAACAGCGTGTTCAAGTTCTTAATTAACACCTTTACGGTCAGCAATGAAAGTGCTGTTGTTGTGAAGTGGAAACATCTCAGAGCAAGAAGCGGCTCGACACGCAAGTGAAGTGGTGAGCCACACGAAAGCTCACAGAGCAGGATGGCAGAGGTGCTGAAAGAGCATAGCATGTAAAAATCGTCTGGCAGTCCGGCGAATCCGGTTTGGCGGGATGCCAGAGAGCTGCTGCCCCAATGCATAGGCCAACTGTAATTCCTGGAGGAGGAATAAGGATCTGGGGCTGTTTTTCATGTTTCAGTGAAGAAATCTTAACGCTACAGCATGCAATGACAATTTAGACAATTTCTGTGCTTCCAGTTTTGTGGCAACGGTTTTGGGAAGGGCCCTTTTCTATTTCATCATGACAATGCCCGTGCACAAAGCGAGGTCCATACAGAAATGTGGTTTATTTTGGTCGGTTTGGAAGAACTTGACTGGCCTGCACAGGCTCTGATCTCAACCCCATCAATTTACCTTTAGGATGAATTGGAACTCCAACTCGAGCAAGGACTAATTGCCCAACATCAATGCGGACCTCACTAATAGCTCTGTCGGCTGAATAGAAGCAAATCGGCAGAAATGTTACAACATATGGTAAGCTTCCCAGAGAGTGGAGACTGTTAAAGCAACAAAAGAGGGATAACAGTATTAATGCCCATAATTTTGGAGATAGGATGTTCGTGACAGGTGTCCACATACTTTTGGCCGCGTAATTGTATCTGTGGCCAACAGATGCATATATGTATTCCCAGTCATGTAAATCCATAGATTAGAACCTAAAATTTGATTTCAATTGTCTGATTTCCTTCATATGGTGTAACTCAGTAAAATCTTTGAAATTATTTGCCAAGATGCGTTTATATTTTTGTTGAGTGTAAATATGTGCTGCACGGAATCATGATCAGACAGGCAGAAATAAATTCCTCTTATAATCTCTGTCATTATTAAAAGTTATCGTAGTAAACATTCTAAAGATCTTGTGCAGGGATAATTCTACATTGTATTAGATAAAATGAACCAGTTGTTGTTTATTTCATTTTACATTATAATATTTCTCTTTGGAACTGAAGCTGGGTTTCAATGACGTGTTTTCAGAACCAGACGGCCTCCGCGCACGGGGAAATCGGCACAAGACTGCAACCTGCCGTTAAGCGTACAAAATCCAACTGCGCATTGCGTTTCTAATTACCCATGATGCACTTCATCGTGGAAATAATTTTGTTTTCTCTGTAATATATTGCAACGAAAGATTATATTTTTACGATCCGAATATTATACCAACATAGTCGTGACTGTACATTGAACGGCACACGAGATTTCGTTTCTGGGCGGCGAGATTAGTATTACCGCAGTAGGAAAGGAGGTCGCGAATCCCGTCCCAATGTTCCGTTGGGG
Organism: Salmo salar; assembly: GCF_905237065.1. Classification (NCBI taxonomy): domain Eukaryota; kingdom Metazoa; phylum Chordata; class Actinopteri; order Salmoniformes; family Salmonidae; genus Salmo; species Salmo salar. The sequence goes on from NW_025550552.1 coordinate 3,056, forward strand.
TCATCCAGTAAACTCTGGTTTCTCTCCAGATCGCATAAATCTTTCGCCTTTTACTAAAAGATTTCCGTTGGGAGAACATTACTGAGTATCAACAAATTTTTGATGCCCTGCTGTGCAGGGCTTCCTTCGTCATTTAATGTAATCTCAGACTAATACAGTTACATATTAAAATGTAATGCTGAATATCTCAAGGTACACACTATATCGAAGTAAGGACTCAGGCTAGGTGGTTCATTTAAAGTTAGTTATGTGTTTGTTAATTGTGTGTATTACTTTCTGCAGCTCTATTTATTACTATAATTATTTTCAGTGGAAATATAACATTTATACTTCTGTGGAGTTGTTGTACAGTGCATTCGGAAAGTGTTCAGACCCCATTATTTTGTTTCTACATTTTGTTACATTTAATTTATTTATTATAAAATGGATTATATATATATATTTTGCAAATGTATTTAAAATGGAAATATCACATTTGCCATAGGTGTTTCAGAACCTCAAGCTCTGTCAGGTTGGATGGGGAGCGTTGCTGCACAGCTATTTTCAGGTCTCTCCGAAGAGATGTTTGATCGGGTTCAAGTCAGGCTCTGGCTGGGAACTCAAGGACATTCAGAGACTTGTTCTAAAGCCACTCCTGCTTTGTCTTGGCGCTGTGTGCTTTGGGTGTCCTGTTGGAAGGTGGAACAGCAGTCCCAGTCTGAGGTCCTGGGCGCCCTGGAGCAGGTTTCTTCAAGAGATTTCTCTGTGCTTACTCATTCATCTTTCCCAGTCTGACCTGGTTTCCCGGTCCTCTGGCTGAAAAACATGCTGCCACCACCATGCTTCACGGTAGGGATGGTGCCTCAAGTTTCCTTCAGGCGTGATGCCTGGCATTCGGCTAGGTTCCAATTTTGGTTTCATCAGACCAGAGAATCTTTGTTTCTCATGGTCTGAAAGTCCATCAGGTGCCTTTGCGACAAACTCCAAGCGGGCTATAATGCCTTTTACTGAGTGGCTTCCATCTGGCCATCTACCGCAAAGCCTGATTGGTGAGTGCTGCAGAGATGGTTGTCCTTCTGGAAGGTTCTCCCATCTTCACGAAAGACTTTCAGGTTCTTGTCACCTCATTGACAGGTCCTTCTCCTGATTGTCAGTTTTGCTTGGGAAGTTTGCTCTAGGAAAGTCTTGGTGATTCGACTTCTTCCCGTTTACAAATGGAATTGAAAGGGGATACCTAGTTAGTTGTCAACTGAATGTGTAAACTGAAATGTGTCTTCCGGCATTTTAGCCTCTGAATCAGAGAAGTGCTGGTGTGCCTTAATCGACATCCATGACGCCCGAGGAACAGTGGGTGATCTGCCTTGCTCAGGGCAGAATGATAGATTTACTGTATCAGGTCAGGGATTCAATCCAGCAACCTTTCGATTTGTATTTAGCGCTCTAACCACTAGGCTACCTGACCTGGAGGCCACCTGCGTTCTTGGGGACCGTCAATGCTGCAAGAAATGTTTTGGGCCCTTCATCCAGATCTGTTGCCTCTACACCGAAATCATCCAAAGAGGCTCTGGACAGCTGTTCAACCTCATGGGTTAGGTTTTGCTCTGACATGCACTGTCAACTTAATGGCGGTATATATGAACAGGTGTGTGTGCCTCCCAAATCATGTTCAATCTATTGAATGTACCACAGGTGGACTCCAATCAAGCTGTAGAAACATCAAGGAGGATCAATGGAAACAGGATGCACCTGGAGGCTCAATTTACGAGTCTCATAGCAAGGTCTGAATACTTTTGTAAATAAGGTACTTCTGTTTTTTGTTTGTAATAAATATTTTAAAATGTAAACTGTTT
>NW_025550553.1:0-48087 GCF_905237065.1 Salmo salar
GTACCTGCATCTGATGGTCAGGCTCTCCCCTTTCCTCCTCTGACACTGACCAAAAAGGGACACCGTCATCCAGCTGATGGTCAGGCTCTCCCTTTCCTCCTCTGACACTGACCAAAGGGACACCGTCACCCAGCTGATGGTCAGGCTCTCCCTTTCCTCCTCTGACACTGACCAAAAAGGGACACCCGTCACCCAGCTGATGGTCAGGCTCTCCCCTTTCCTCCTCTGACACTGACCAAAAAAAGGGACACCGTCACCCAGCTGATGGCGAAACTTGAGTCGCACCGCATTATATCTGCCTCATGCACAAATTCATGTTGTTACTCCTATGAACAGAGGAAGTGACTTTTTCCTCAATATGGAAAAATACCCAAGCCACTAATAATAACAACACAAGCCTATCCGTTCCACTTTCCTACTCATTCATTACTGCTGCAGTGCTGGTTGTGGGCGAGTGGAAGTAGGAAGAAAGCACGTTGTATGGCATATAAAAGTGTTGACCTGACAGTGCTGAGTGAGAACTTAAACATGAACTCACTCATAAAAACAGCAGCTCTTTGCTGTATTCGTTGACTCTCAAGTCATGGTTTTAAAGGTTTAGAAGTCTCACAGTATCAACTTTGCTGTAGATTTATTTTACAACCTAGTTACTGCAGACACGGTAATCTGAGCCATCCGATTAGCCAGTGGTAGGCGTATAATGCACTTGATTTGCACCCCTGGGGAAGGCAGAGTTTGTACCTCCATCGCAGCTGAATCCAGTGCGCCTACTGCCAACAGCACGTGACAAATAAAAAATATAGGAATGCAAGGCTTTATCGTTGCGTTTTTACAGAAATGTTTGGCGATCGACTAGGAATGCCTTGGAGATCGACCAGTCTATCGCGATCGACCACTCATGTGGTCGATCGCGAAGGGGAGGAGACGGGTTAAAGAAGGATTTTTAAGCTTTGAGACAATTGAGTCATGGATTGTGTGTGTGTGTGTCATCCAGCGGGTGAATGGGCAAGACAAAAGATTTAAGTGCCTTTGAACGGGGTATGGTAGTAAGTGCCAGGTTTGAGTGTGTCAAGAACTGCATCGGTGCTGGGTTTAACAAACTCGACAGTTTCCCGTATGTATCAAGAATGGTCCACCACCCAATGGACATCCAGCCAACTTGACACAACTGTGGGAAGCATTGGAGTCAACATGGCCCAGCATCCCTGTGGAACGCGTTCAACACCTTGTAGAGTCCATGCCTGACGAATCGAAGCTGTTCTGAGGGCAAAAGTGGGGTGCAACTCAATATTAGTTCCTAATGTTTTCTACACTCAGTGTATATGTGTGTCTTCTAGTTATTGACCTATTTGGGAACCTATTTTACATGTCATTGAACGTTTGTAGACATTGAAGATATTAACCTAATGTAAGCTTCCATTCTATGTAAAGGTGTGTAGTTATGGACTGTTTGCTGTAAGTTGTTGTTGCATTCATCTTAAAGCCGGCAGCAGCCAGAGGCTCGGCTCTTTAATCCCAGATGGAGAGGAATGTTCCCTCTAATGAATTGAGGGAACAAAACCTAATCCATCAGATTAATTGGATGCGTCCGTGCGGCGTGTTGCAGACGTTTTCAACCGGCCGTCCCACGCTCACACTCTGCAATTCTGATTTATGTTGCAAGACCATACTAGCGTTCAGCCTGTATTTCTGGGACTAAGAGTCAGGAGTTAGGGACCCGGGAGCGACGGGGTGCTGTTCTGATTCCGTTGTCTTCCTTGATTGAGAATGAGATTAAGCGGGGCCATCCAAGTGGAAAATGGGGGAAATGAATTGAGAAAACGGGATGAGTAATATTTTATTGGGCGTGCCGATCGCGTGAGAAGACGATGTTATCAGGTTGCTTTTCGCCGAGATGGGTTTTCTCTGATGAGAAATCATCAACATAAATTCTGTTTGACAAATTCACTCCAATAGTTTCTCTAGTTGGAAAAGCCAAAGCAATTTTGAAAGTGCAATGAGTGGAAATTTCTACTGAAATGTAGTGAAACAACCAGAGTAAGAATCATGTATTGTTGTTTAGTTAGCGTGGAGACATATTCCCTATGGGCCAAATGAGGTCTACATACACACACTCAGTATCTCTAGTCACTGATGGAAGCAGGTAGATCTGAAGCCCCAAAGCATACACACACACACACTCATAATACACCTGCATACACTTTCGTCTGCATATTATGACTCCTATAGCCCATTTCCTGTTGCTCAAGGGGTGTTTGGGGTCAAAAGGTCATTATAATTTTACATTCCCTCCCATTAATCCGCCTACTGTGGGTGTGTGTGTGTTCAGAGGTGAACAGGTTAACCTCCCCACCAACATCAGAGCCAGACAGACTCTGGGCAGCCTCATCTCTTCATTTTTCACTGGCAGACCGCTGTGGGAGAGATAAAGAGAGAAAGAGAGGGAGGTGGAGAGAGAGAGGGGAGGTGTGAGAGCAAGAGGGGGTGTGAGAGCGAGAGGGGGTGTGAGAGAGAGGGGGTGGGGGGTGAGAGAGAGAGGGGTGGGGGTGAGAGAGAGGGGGGGGTGAGAGGGGAGTGAGAGGGAGAGGGGTGTGAGAGGTAGAGGGGGAATGAGAGAGAGAGGGCGTGAGAGAGAGGGGGCGTGAGAGATAGGGGGGACGTGAGAGAGAGAGGGGGGAGTGAGAGAGGGGGTTGTGAGAGAGAGGGGGAGGTGAGAGAGGGGTGTGAGAGAGAGGGGGTGTGAGAGAGAGAGGGGGTGTGAGAGAGAGAGAGAGGGAGAGGGTGTGTGAGAGAGAGGGGAGTGTGAGAGAGAGGGGATGAGAGAGATGGGTGTAAGAGAGAGGGGGTGAGAGAGAGAGGGAGAGAGAGGGGGTGAGAGAGAGAGATGGGTGTAAGAGAGAGGGGTGAGAGAGAGAGAGAGGGGGTGAGAGAGGGAGAGGGGGTGTGAGAGAGAGGGGGCTGTGAGAGAGAGAGGTTGGCGGGTGGGGGCGAGAGAGATGAATGCAGGCCCCTCCAGACACATGGTCCCATTACAGAGTGCTGCATTCACAGCACAAGGGCCTGTCGAGATGGAGAGAACTAGAGAAAGAGAGGGCAAAGGGAGAAGAGGGAGACTCACTCTCCAGAATTGGTAATCACTCGCTCTCGTCCATCGCACTCTCCACATCCGCTAATTTCCTCCTCCTCTCCTCCCTCCCTCCTCTCCTATCCTCTCCTCCAAATCTCTTTATTCTAATGTATTCCTGAGATAATGTTGCCCAGACCCTTTCACTTATATTCTCTCTTATTTAGGAAAATACATTCAGTGTTTTCTCCTTCCAAACGAGGAAATATCTTCTCCCTCCTCCTCTTCTCCCTCCTCTTCTCTCTTCTCCCTCTTCTCCCTTCTCCCTCCTCCTCTCATCCTCCTCTCCTCTCCTCCTGTCCTCTGTTGTTCTCCTCTCCTCAGTTCTCTAATATACTCCTCTCCTCAGTTCTCTAATATACTCCTCTACTCAGTTCTCTAATATACTCCTCTCCTCAGTTCTCTAATATACTCCTCTCCTCAGTTCTCTAATATACTCCTCTCCTCTCCTCAGTTCTCTAATATACTCCTCTCCTCTACTCAGTTCTCTAATATACTCCTCTATTCAGTTCTCTAATATACTCCTCTCCTCAGTTTTCTAATATACTCCTCTCCTCAGTTCTCTAATATACTCCTCTCCTCAGTTCTCTAATATACTCCTCTACTCAGTTCTCTAATATAGTCCTCTCCTCAGTTCTCTAATATACTCCTCTCCTCTACTCAGTTCTCTAATATACTCCTCTCCTCAGTTCTCTAATATACTCCTCTACTCAGTTCTCTAATATACTCCTCTCCTCAGTTCTCTAATATACTCCTCTCCTCAGTTCTCTAATATACTCCTCTCCTCAGTTCTCTAATATACTCCTCTCCTCATTTCTCTAATATACTCTCTCCTCTCCTCAGTTCTCTAATATACTCCTCCTCTCCTCAGTTCTCTAATATACTCCTCTCCTCAGTTCTCTAATATACTCCTCTCCTCAGTTCTCTAATATACTCCTCTCCTCATTTCTCTAATATACTCCTCTCCTCTCCTCAGTTCTCTAATATACTCCTCCTCTCCTCAGTTCTCTAATATACTCCTCTCCTCAGTTCTCTAATATACTCCTCTCCTCAGTTCTCTAATATACTCCTCTCCTCAGTTCTCTAATATACTCCTTTCCTCAGTTCTCTAATATACTCCTCTCCTCAGTTCTGTAATATACTCCTCCTCTCCTCAGTTCTCTAATATACTCCTCTCCTCTCCTCAGTTCTCTAATATACTCCTCTACTCAGTTCTCTAATATACTCCTCTCCTCAGTTCTCTAATATACTCCTCTCCTCAGTTCTCTAATATACTCCTCTCCTCAGTTCTCTAATATACTCCTCTCCTCAGTTCTCTAATATACTCCTCTACTCAGTTCTCTAATATACTCCTCTACTCAGTTCTCTAATATACTCCTCTCCTCAGTTCTCTAATATACTCCTCTCCTCAGTTCTCTAATATACTCTTCTCTTCTCCTCAGTTCTCTAATATACTCCTCTCCTCAGTTCTCTAATATACTCCTCTCCTCAGTTCTCTAATATACTCCCTCAACTCAGTTCTTTAATATACTCCTCTCCTCAGTTCTCTAATATACTCCTCCTCTCCTCAGTTCTCTAATATACTCCTCTCCTCAGTTCTCTAATATAGTCCTCTACTCAGTTCTCTAATATACTCCTCTCCTCAGTTCTCTAATATACTCCTCTCCTCAGTTCTCTAATATACTCCTCTCCTCAGTTCTCTAATATACCTCCTCTCCTCAGTTCTCTAATATACTCCTCTCCTCATTTCTCTAATATACTCCTCTCCTCTCCTCAGTTCTCTAATATACTCCTCCTCTCCTCAGTTCTCTAATATACTCCTCTCCTCAGTTCTCTAATATACTCCTCTCCTCAGTTCTCTAATATACTCCTCTCCTCATTTCTCTAATATACTCCTCTCCTCTCCTCAGTTCTCTAATATACTCCTCCCTCTCCTCAGTTCTCTAATATACTCCTCTCCTCAGTTCTCTAATATACTCCTCTCCTCAGTTCTCTAATATACTCCTCTCCTCAGTTCTCTAATATACTCCTTTCCTCAGTTCTCTAATATACTCCTCTCCTCAGTTCTGTAATATACTCCTCCTCTCCTCAGTTCTCTAATATACTCCTCTCCTCTCCTCAGTTCTCTAATATACTCCTCTACTCAGTTCTCTAATATACTCCTCTCCTCAGTTCTCTAATATACTCCTCTCCTCAGTTCTCTAATATACTCCTCTCCTCATTTCTCTAATATACTCCTCTCCTCAGTTCTCTAATATACTCCTCTCCTCAGTTCTCTAATATACTCCTCTACTCAGTTCTCTAATATACTTCTCTACTCAGTTCTCTAATATACTCCTCTACTCAGTTCTCTAATATACTCCTCTCCCTCAGTTTTCTAATATACTCCTCTCCTCAGTTCTCTAATATACTCCTTTCCTCAGTTCTCTAATATACTCCTCTCCTCAGTTCTCTAATATACTCCTCCTCTCCTCAGTTCTCTAATATACTCCTCCTCTCCTCAGTTCTCTAATATACTCCTCTCCTCTCCTCAGTTCTCTAATATACTCCTCTCCTCTCCTCAGTTCACTAATATACTCCTCTCCTCAGTTCTCTAATATACTCCTCTCCTCAGTTCTCTAATATACTCCTCTCCTCAGTTCTCTAATATACTCCTCTACTCAGTTCTCTAATATACTCCTCTCCTCTACTCAGTTCTTTAATATACTCCTCTCCTCTACTCAGTTCTCTAATATACTCCTCTACTCAGTTCTCTAATATACTCCTCTACTCAGTTCTCTAATATACTCCTCTCCTCAGTTCTCTAATATACTCCTCTCCTCTCCTCAGTTCTCTAATATTCTCCTCTCCTCAGTTCTCTAATATTCTCCTCTCCTCAGTTCTCTAATATACTCCTCTCCTCAGTTCTCTAATATACTCCTCTACTCAGTTCTCTAATATACTCCTCTACTCAGTTCTCTAATATACTCCTCTCCTCTCCTCTGTTCTCTAATATACTCCTCTCCTCAGTTCTCTAATATACTCCTCTCTTCTCCTCAGTTCTCTAATATACTCCTCTACTCAGTTCTCTAATATACTCCTCTCCTCAGTTCTCTAATATACTCCTCTACTCAGTTCTCTAATATACACCTCTCCTCTACTCAGTTCTTTAATATACTCCTCTCCTCTACTCAGTTCTCTAATATACTCCTCTACTCAGTTCTCTAATATACTCCTCTCCTCAGTTCTCTAATATACTCCTCTCCTCAGTTCTCTAATATACTCCTCTCCTCAGTTCTCTAATATACTCCTCTCCTCAGTTCTCTAATATACTCCTCTCCTCATTTCTCTAATATACTCCTCTCCTCTCCTCAGTTCTCTAATATACTTCTCCTCTCCTCAGTTCTCTAATATACTCCTCTCCTCAGTTCTCTAATATACCTCTCCTCAGTTCTCTAATATACTCCTCTCCTCATTTCTCTAATATACTCCTCTCCTCTCCTCAGTTCTCTAATATACTCCTCCTCTCCTCAGTTCTCTAATATACTCCTCTCCTCAGTTCTCTAATATACTCCTCTCCTCAGTTCTCTAATATACTCCTCTCCTCAGTTCACTAATATACTCCTCTCCTCAGTTCTCTAATATACTCCTCCTCTCCTCAGTTCTCTAATATAGTCCTCTCCTCTCCTCAGTTCTCTAATATACTCCTCTCCTCAGTTCTCTAATATACTCCTCTCCTCAGTTCTCTAATATACTCCTCTCCTCAGTTCTCTAATATACTCCTTTCCTCAGTTCTCTAATATACTCCTCTCCTCAGTTCTCTAATATACTCCTCTCCTCATTTCTCTAATATACTCCTCTCCTCAGTTCTCTAATATACTCCTCTCCTCAGTTCTCTAATATACTCCTCTACTCAGTTCTCTAATATACTTCTCTACTCAGTTCTCTAATATACTCCTCTACTCAGTTCTCTAATATACTCCTCTCCTCAGTTTTCTAATATACTCCTCTCCTCAGTTCTCTAATATACTCCTCTCCTCAGTTCTCTAATATACTCCTTTCCTCAGTTCTCTAATATACTCCTCTCCTCAGTTCTCTAATATACTCCTCCTCTCCTCAGTTCTCTAATATACTCCTCCTCTCCTCAGTTCTCTAATATACTCCTCTCCTCTCCTCAGTTCTCTAATATACTCCTCTCCTCTCCTCAGTTCTCTAATATACTCCTCTCCTCAGTTCTCTAATATACTCCTCTCCTCAGTTCTCTAATATACTCCTCTACTCAGTTCTCTAATATACTCCTCTCCTCAGTTCTCTAATATACTCCTCTCCTCAGTTCTCTAATATACTCCTCTCCTCAGTTCTCTAATATACTCCTCTCCTCTCCTCAGTTCTCTAATATACTCCTCTCTTCTCCTCAGTTCTCTAATATACTCCTCTCCTCAGTTCTCTAATATACTCCTCTCCTCAGTTCTCTAATATACTCCTCTACTCAGTTCTTTAATATACTCCTCTCCTCAGTTCTCTAATATTCTCCTCCTCTCCTCAGTTCTCTAATATACTCCTCTCCTCAGTTCTCTAATATAGTCCTCTACTCAGTTATCTAATATACTCCTCTACTCAGTTCTCTAATATACTCCTCTCCTCAGTTCTCTAATATACTCCTCTCCTCTACTCAGTTCTCTAATATACTCCTCTCCTCAGTTATCTAATATACTCCTCTCCTCAGTTCTCTAATATACTCCTCTCTTCTCCTCAGTTCTCTAATATACTCCTCTCTTCTCCTCAGTTCTCTAATATACTCCTCTCTTCTCCTCAGTTCTCTAATATACTCCTCTACTCAGTTCTCTAATATACTCCTCTCCTCAGTTCTCTAATATACTCCTCTCCTCAGTTCTCTAATATACTCCTCTCCTCATTTCTCTAATATACTCCTCTCCTCTCCTCAGTTCTCTAATATACTCCTCCTCTCCTCAGTTCTCTAATATACTCCTCTCCTCAGTTCTCTAATATACTCCTCTCCTCAGTTCTCTAATATACTCCTCTCCTCAGTTCTCTAATATACTCCTCTCCTCAGTTCTCTAATATACTCCTCCTCTCCTCAGTTCTCTAATATAGTCCTCTCCTCTCCTCAGTTCTCTAATATACTCCTCTCCTCAGTTCTCTAATATACTCCTCTCCTCAGTTCTCTAATATACTCCTCTCCTCAGTTCTCTAATATACTCCTTTCCTCAGTTCTCTAATATACTCCTCTCCTCAGTTCTCTAATATACTCCTCTCCTCATTTCTCTAATATACTCCTCTCCTCAGTTCTCTAATATACTCCTCTCCTCAGTTCTCTAATATACTCCTCTACTCAGTTCTCTAATATACTTCTCTACTCAGTTCTCTAATATACTCCTCTACTCAGTTCTCTAATATACTCCTCTCCTCAGTTTTCTAATATACTCCTCTCCTCAGTTCTCTAATATACTCCTCTCCTCAGTTCTCTAATATACTCCTTTCCTCAGTTCTCTAATATACTCCTCTCCTCAGTTCTCTAATATACTCCTCCTCTCCTCAGTTCTCTAATATACTCCTCCTCTCCTCAGTTCTCTAATATACTCCTCTCCTCTCCTCAGTTCTCTAATATACTCCTCTCCTCTCCTCAGTTCTCTAATATACTCCTCTCCTCAGTTCTCTAATATACTCCTCTCCTCAGTTCTCTAATATACTCCTCTACTCAGTTCTCTAATATACTCCTCTCCTCAGTTCTCTAATATACTCCTCTCCTCAGTTCTCTAATATACTCCTCTCCTCAGTTCTCTAATATACTCCTCTCCTCTCCTCAGTTCTCTAATATACTCCTCTCTTCTCCTCAGTTCTCTAATATACTCCTCTCCTCAGTTCTCTAATATACTCCCTCTCCTCAGTTCTCTAATATACTCCTCTACTCAGTTCTTTAATATACTCCTCTCCTCAGTTCTCTAATATTCTCCTCCTCTCCTCAGTTCTCTAATATACTCCTCTCCTCAGTTCTCTAATATAGTCCTCTACTCAGTTATCTAATATACTCCTCTACTCAGTTCTCTAATATACTCCTCTCCTCAGTTCTCTAATATACTCCTCTCCTCTACTCAGTTCTCTAATATACTCCTCTCCTCAGTTATCTAATATACTCCTCTACTCAGTTCTCTAATATACTCCTCTCCTCAGTTCTCTAATATACTCCTCTACTCAGTTTTCTAATATACTCCTCTCCTCTCCTCTCCTCAGTTCTCTAATATACTCCTCTCCTCAGTTCTCTAATATACTCCTCTCTTCTCCTCAGTTCTCTAATATACTCCTCTCTTCTCCTCAGTTCTCTAATATACTCCTCTCTTCTCCTCAGTTCTCTAATATACTCCTCTACTCAGTTCTCTAATATACTCCTCTCCTCAGTTCTCTAATATACTCCTCTACTCAGTTCTCTAATATACTCCTCTCCTCTACTCAGTTCTCTAATATACTCCTCTCCTCTACTCAGTTCTCTAATATACTCCTCTACTCAGTTCTCTAATATACTCCTCTCCTCAGTTCTCTAATATTCTCCTCAGTTCTCTAATATACTCCTCTACTCAGTTCTCTAATATACTCCTCTCCTCTACTCAGTTCTCTAATATACTCCTCTACTCAGTTCTCTAATATACTCCTCTCCTCAGTTCTCTAATATACTCCTCTCCTCAGTTCTCTAATATACTCCTCTCCTCTACTCAGTTTTCTGGTTGTTTTCTGTCACATACGTAGCCTAGCGGAGATACGGGGAACGGATGACTCACTCACACGCGTACGACAGGACTGCACACACACCCGCGGAAGTGCAGCGAGCGCCCGCACACACACGCTCTCTCTTTCTCACACAGACACACACACACACACACACACACACACACACACACACACACACACACACAGGGACCAAATGAGGACAAATGGCACTGACACCAGTATCTATATGGCTGTTAAATGTCCATGTTATCAACCATGGGAATGGAATGAATTCATCCTGTTTCTATGTTATCAACAGAACCTAATGTACTAGAAGGGAAACAGTAAGTAAATGGGGTGCGAAAACACTTATCCAACATTTCCTGGTTCTCCAGAAATACTGTTTGAAGATTCAGGAATTCATACTTATTCACTTCTTGATTCAGGGAATTTTTTGGTTCCTGGAGAACTTAGGAATTTGGGGAAAGTTACCATAATTTTGCAACCCTAAAAGTAAAGCAAGCATGTTACCAGGTATAGTATGATGAGACAGTGTCTTTATAGAAAGAGGCCTTAGCTAGCTGCAAAGCACACCGTCATCATTCTCTTGTGCCCCCATCTTTCCTACCAGTACATAGGAATTTGTCTTGCATTTATTTTTTCTATCAACCATTGATAGTTTAGTTTATTTGGGTCCTCAGCTATTCTTCCTGAGGCTCACGATAGGCCCTCAGCTATTCTTCCTGGGGCTCACGATAGGCCCTCAGCTATTCTTCCTGGGGCTCACGATAGGCCCTCGGCTATTCTTCCTGGTGCTCACGATAGGCCCTCAGCTATTTTTCCTGGGGCTCACGATAGGCCCTCGGCTATTCTTCCTGGGGCTCACGATAGGCCCTCAGCTATTCTTCCTGGGGCTCACGATAGACCCTCGGCTAATCTTCCTGGGGCTCACGATAGGCCCTCAGCTATTCTTCCTGGGGCTCACGATAGGCCCTCAGCTATTCTTCCTGGGGCTCACGATAGACATTTCTCTGCTATTGGGTTCTCTAGTAGAATCAGAATGGATTCTGTCCAACGGTCTGCAATTCAATTATTTACAGCCACTGTGGTTGGTAAACACACACACCCACCTGTGGCATCTTATCGGCGTAGGAAGATAGATGGTATGTACAGGGACATGGGATGCCTTTTTTCCCCTCCATACTGTGTAGCCGGTGGGCCTCAGTTTGACCGCTTTGTCTCGTAAAAACACACACGCACACCGTGGACAAGGATAGGAAATAGATGTTTTCTTATCAGTGGAGACACAGGCTCCTTGTGTGAGGACACTTTCCTGGTAACTGACTACACTGTAGTGTACATTCTCTCCTATTGGCTAAGGTTAGTTACTAAAGAGTTGTGATTGGCCACGGTTAGTAATGCGTTGTGATTGGCCACTGTTAGTAATGCGTTGTGCCTTGACCTTGTGACAACAGGTAGACCAGACTCCTCTTTCATGGAGTTGTGAAAAGGCATAGGGCCATGATTATTTTTCTGGTGTGTGTGTGTGTGTGTGTGAGTCAAAAGACGGGGAATAGGCATTGCTTATCTTGAAGCCACACAGCTAGCAAGTGTTTAGCACCGTTGTGAAATATGTGGCCATTGTGAGGGAATTTTTACCCATTTCATTTGTACATTTTTTATCTTGGCCTTTTCCCCCCTCTCTCTCATTCATGGTCTATAGCTCACGTGCTGTACGTCTCTCCAATTCCATCTCTCTCCTTACCGTTTTTTCATAATAAGGGAATTTTGACCAATTGTGACTAACATTTTAACTTCTCTCTCTACCTCTACCTCTCTTTCACTCTCTCTCTCTGTCTTTCTCTCTACCTCTCTCTCCGGTTCTCCCCCCTCTCTCTTTTTCAGAGTTATATCCATGGGAGCAGCCAGGCCCAGTTTGTAGCTGAGTCCCACATCATCCTGCTGCTCAGTATCCTTAAGACGAAGGCCTCATGGGAGAACCGAGGATTAACCAATGTGAAGCCTGTATTCAATAACCACTATATATGATACAGAGGATTATCCAGTGGGAAGCCTATACTTACTACCTACAGTACTCTATATGATACAGATGAGTAACCAATGGGAAGCCTGTATTCACTACTTCCTCTATATGATACAGAGGAGGAACCAATGGGAAGCCTGTATTCACTACTTTCTCTTGTTCGGTTCTTATTTTTCTGAGTAAATAACTCACGGACACTAGAGAAGCTTTAACCAAGTTTAATCATTCCCCAAAGGTTCTGTACAGCTGAAAACAGACAGCAAAAGATTTCAGACTTCACAGTTTATATTCATCCTACTTAAGACAATCCCCTTTCTCTCCAATCCTTAAATTTTATAGTTCTACAGGAAGCTAAGAAAGAGGGTAACAGTATTCCAAACATTTATTACTCTCTTATGAGAATCTGTCCTCACCTCCTGACCTCAACTCCTCTTTCATCTAATACACAGATGTCCATCTGTCTCCCCTGTATCAACACATCACTCTCGTCTCCTCCATCAAACACATTCCAAAGCCTTCTGTCTCTCTTCTGAGAACCATTAACTTTTAACATAACTCTGTCTCTTTCATTTCCTATCATTCATTTAATATCTCAATGTTCAAAGTTTAGCCGATCCCAACACTCTATATGATATGGAGGAGTAACCAATGGGAAGCCTGTATTCACTACCTATTCAAGAGTCAGGTTTGTAGGCCTCCTTGCTTGCACATGCTTTTTCATGTAATATTCCGACCGGGAATCTGCAATTAGGTAAACAGAGGAAAAAAGAAAGATCGGGGGCAACCAGTGCACGCGCCTAAGCCCACTGTCCCCTGATCGGCCACTTGAGAAAGGCGATAATGTGTTTCAGCCTGGGGCTGGAATGACGACATTCAGCTTTTTCCCGGGCTCTGAGAGCCTATGGGAGCCGTGGGAAGTGTCACGTTACCGCAGAGATCCTTTGTTTTGGAAAGAGATGTCAAAGAAAGCCAATAAATGGTCAGACAGGCCACTTCCTGTAAAGGAATCTCTCAGGTTTTTGCCTGCCATATGAGTTCTGTTATACTCACAGACACCATTCAAACAGTTTTAGAAACTTTAGGGTGTTTTCTATCCATATCTAATAAGTATATGCATATTCTAGTTACTGGGTAGGAGTAGTAACCAGATTAAATCGGGTACGTTTTTTATCCGGCAGTGTAAATACTGCCCCTAGCCCTTTAAAGGCAATGCTACCAAATACTAATTGAGTTTATGTAAACTTCTGACCCACTGGGAATGTGATGAAAGAAATAAAAGCTGAAATAAATCATTCTCTCAACTATTATTCTGACATTTCACATTCTTAAAATAAAGTGGTGATCCTAACTGACCTAAGACAGGGAATTTTTACTAGGATTAAATGTCAGGAATTGTGAAAAACTGATTTTAAATGTATTTGACTAAGGTGTATGTAAACTTCCGACTTCAACTGTATCTGGCGTCATTCTGGTCCATAGTGTATCACCATAGAGACCTACAGTGTCATTCTAGTCCATAGTGTATCACCATAGAGACCTACAGTGTCATTCTAGTCCATAGTGTATCACCATAGAGACCTACAGTGTCATTCTAGTCCATAGTGTATCACCATAGAGACCTACAGTGTCATTCTAGTCATAGTGTATCACAGTAGAGACCTACAGTCATTCTAGTCCTTACTGTATCCTAAAGTGACATTCTAGTCCATAGTGTATCGCCGTAGAGACCTACAGTGTCATTTTAGTCCATAGTGTATCACAGTAGAGACCTACAGTCATTCTAGTCCTTACTGTATCCTAAAGTGACATTCTAGTCCATAGTGTATCGCCGTAGAGACCTACAGTTATTCTAGTCCTTACTGTATCCTACAGTGTTATTCTAGTCCATAGTGTATTGCTGTAGAGACCTGCAGTTATTCTAGTCCATAGTGTATCACCATAGAGACCTACAGTGTCATTCTAGTCCATAGTGTATCACCATAGAGACCTACAGTGTCATTCTAGTCCATAGTGTATCACCGTAGAGCCCTACAGTGTCATTCTAGTCCATAGTGTATCACCGTAGAGACCTACAGTGTCATTCTAGTCCATAGTGTATCACCGTAGAGACCTACAGTGTCATTCTAGTCATAGTGTATCACAGTAGAGACCTACAGTCATTCTAGTCCATAGTGTATCACCGTAGAGACCTACAGTGTCATTCTAGTCCATAGTGTATCACCATAGAGACCTACAGTCATTCTAGTCCATAGTGTATTGCTGTAGAGACCTACAGTTATTCTAGTCCTTACTGTATCCTACAGTGTCATTCTAGTCCATAGTGTATCACCGTAGAGACCTACAGTGTCATTCTAGTCCATAGTGTATCACCGTAGAGACCTACAGTGTCATTCTAGTCCATAGTGTATCACCATAGAGACCTACAGTGTCATTCTAGTCCATAGTGTATCACCATAGAGACCTACAGTGTCATTCTAGTCCATAGTGTATCACCGTAGAGACCTACAGTGTCATTCTAGTCCATAGTGTATCACCGTAGAGACCTACAGTGTCATTCTAGTCCATAGTGTATCACCGTAGAGCCCTACAGTCATTCTAGTCCATAGTGTATCACCATAGAGACCTACAGTGTCATTCTAGTCCATAGTGTATCACCGTAGAGACCTACAGTGTCATTCTAGTCCATAGTGTATCACCGTAGAGACCTACAGTGTCATTCTAGTCCATAGTGTATTGCTGTAGAGACCTACAGTGTCATTCTGGGGGGGGTGGATGGGACATATGTGGGATATAGACACCAGTGAAAACACAAAGGCACACATACGTCAGGCAGCATCTGTAAAGGGCCCATACAAACACACTGACATGATGCACAGCTGTACACAAAACACAGTTCCACCCACACGCTCTACCCTTTTCTCTCTGGTTCACATTCAAACACCGCTGCATCTGTAGCTCTCACACATAATCAATGGAACACATGCTAAAAGGCTTGAGAGCAGCAGCCTTGAGAATGAGGCCTGAGACTCACACACACACACACACACACAGCTGGCAGTTGTCTTCTTTTTTCATTAGCACTATCTCCAGTCTCTTCCAGCTTTAATTCCACTTTAATTAGAATGTTTGTTTGCTCCGTGTTGGCTCTGTCCAACCCCCACACCCACACACAGACTCACACTCACACACTGCTTGGGGAGAGGAGAAGCCGATCCCTGACAAGCAGGGGACTGTGTGCGTACGCAGGTGTGTATGTGTATGTCTCAGGCTGTTGACCCGTTGGCATAATCACATATGCTGTTGTCAAGCTTCTCAACACCACGATGTGTTCCATCTAAGGTGGCCTAGTTTAGTCATGGAAGTGGCCTTTCAAAAAGATACATGATTTCCATATGCATGAGAGCCCGTGCACAAGGAAATGGCTAGACTTGCTTTAGGTATGACTGTAATACACAACTTAAATTGTTTTGATAATATTTCATTTTCCTTATTTTACTGGTCATAATACCAGACACTTCTATCCACAGTGACAGGTAGTGTTCAGTATATGGTATGTGGCCCGTGCGGGAATCAAACCCACGACCGTGGCGTTACCAGCACTACACTCTAACCCGCTGAGCTATTGGAACTTCCTAAATAGGCGTCAAGATGAGTGCAGCCAGTGATCCGAACCTCAGAGTCTTTATGACTGGGTGGTCCACACAACTCCCCTGTCCACAGCTAACGTCGTCGTCCATCGGCATCTCTTCTCCTTCTGTTCTCCAGCCGTCTCCTATCCGTCGTTAGCAATGCCTGTACAATAGCTACTATAGCTGAGGAGTTGATTAACCACTTATCCCTCAGTAATCGCTACGTTCACAGTCTAGAGTTAACGGCTCACTGCTCACACTGAGTGAAAACACACTGCAGCTAAATAGACTTTTGACTTTTGGAAGATTGGCATTGTCTGGGTTATACACAGTGCATGCACACACTATCACAAACATACTCTTACAGCACACACACTGTGGTTAGTCCGTTTCCTTGACAACTGCCCACAGATGCCGCCATCACCATGGGGATGGTCCTGCTCAACGAGGCGGCGACGTCCAAAGGAGATGTGGGCAAGAGGAGAAGTGAGGGATTCCTTCTTATTTGTTACTGTATCACGGACTGTGTTACAGGGCCATTCAGCTGCCGGGCCCCCAAGGGCCCAAGTACTGTACTGCTGCTTTCCTTCTCTACCTGCTAGTCAACTGGTGAACTATCAGGTGGTTGGTCAGTGCTGTCCCAGGTCCCTGATTAGAAGGAGGAAATGGCCAGAAGGTTTTCTACCTTGGCTCCAGGACTACAGTTGAATAGTCCTGCTGCTGCGTTGTAATCTCTGTAGTATGAGGGGTGTGATAGTTGTGGTTAGTATAGAGAGACTTTGTATGGAAATGAAGAGGATCTCTTGTTCCACTGTCAGTGATTGGGTCACCTGCATTTGTTTATGTGTGTGTGTGTGTGTGTGTGTCTGAAAACTCAATCACACACAGCATGAAACTAGCATCCTGTTAATAATTGTTACGCTGAAAATACTGATGAGATAACGTCCTGGTCTTTGACATCAGTCACCCAATCACTCTTCAACTCTACTGTTATAGCTGCTGAGTGTGGAGTGTTCAGACACAACTTCTCCACCGAGCATGATCCAGATAAGTAAACCTAAAAACCAAATGGCTGTTAAAGGGGTGTGTTATCCCCTTAACAATGTCAAGTAAAGGCAAATGCCAGTTTTCCATTGTTACCGTCATAAGCTTTCCTTTTAGCATCAACCGCTAACAAGCCTTTGAAATGCTAATTAGCGCGCTAGGATCATGTTCCTATTATGGGGCTTAAGCCAGTGGTGGAATCAGAGGTTGGCTGAACTTTGATCTCGTGTGCTAATCCTGAAAAGCACAGCCCAGACCAAGCTGCGTAGCTAATGAGGGATATTATAATCAGGGCTTAAATTAGCTCTCACGAAGAAACAAACAGGCAGCGAAATGAAACAGTTGGATCAGCCGTTTCCCTGGTCCGGGATCAGATTTACTTTAGCGCGAGTACACGTTGAACAAAATCGATTAAAAGGCTTGATAAGATAATATCTTTAAATGTTCTCTGTAATGAGTGAAATCTTTAAAAACACTTAGCAATATAAACTGAAGGAGTGATGCAGGGCTTTATCAGATTTCTATTAGGGGAAATCACTGACCTTTATAGCACACAGAAGCACCAATAACCGGATGTTGTGTTAATATGCACGCCACACACACACACACACCCTTCCACCATTGTTAGCATGTGTGTGTGATTGCGGTGGCTGATCAACTTGCAGCGGCTCAGTGAAAACACACACACGCACAGTGAAAACAGTGGCAGCTGCTGGGCGAAATGAAAGCTAATAGAGGCTCCATCAAACCCAGTTAACCCCAGCCTGACGAAGGCCACCGCCATAACAGGATCAGCAGCACTGGAGCCCACCCTAATGAGACTACTGTTCAATCACATAGTCACACACTGTCACTAACTACTGTTCAATCACATAGTCATACAGGCTGACACTAACTACTGTTCAATCACATAGTCACACACTGTCACTAACTACTGTTCAATCACATAGTCATACAGGCTGACACTAACTACTGTTCAATCACATAGTCATACAGGCTGACACTAACTACTGTTCAATCACATAGTCATACAGGCTGTCACTAACTACTGTTCAATCACATAGTCATACAGGCTGACACTAAATACTGTTCAATCACATAGTCATACAGGCTGACACTAACTACTGTTCAATCACATAGTCACACACTGACACTAACTACTGTTCAATCACATAGTCACACACTGACACTAACTACTGTTCAATCACATAGTCACACACTGACAATAACTACTGTTCAATCACATAGTCACACACTGACACTAACTACTGTTCAATCACATAGTCACACACTGACACTAACTACTGTTCAATCACATAGTCATACAGGCTGTCACTAACTACTGTTCAATCACATAGTCATACAGACGGACACTAACTACTGTTCAATCACATACTCATACAGACTGACACTAACTACTGTTCAATCACATAGTCACACACTGTCACTAACTACTGTTCAATCACATAGTCACACACTGTCACTAACTACTGTTCAATCACATAGTCACACACTGACACTAACTACTGTTCAATCACATAGTCATACAGGCTGACACTAACTACTGTTCAATCACATAGTCACACACTGACACTAACTACTGTTCAATCACATAGTCACACACTGTCACTAACTACTGTTCAATCACATAGTCACACACTGTCACTAACTACTGTTCAATCACATAGTCATACAGACTGACACTAACTACTGTTCAATCACATAGTCATACAGACTGACACTAACTACTGTTCAATCACATAGTCACACACTGTCACTAACTACTGTTCAATCACATAGTCACACACTGTCACTAACTACTGTTCAATCACATAGTCATACAGGCTGTCACTAACTACTGTTCAATCACATAGTCACACGCTGACAATAACTACTGTTCAATCACATAGTCACACACTGTCACTAACTACTGTTCAATCACATAGTCACACACTGTCACTAACTACTGTTCAATCACATAGTCACACACTGTCACTAACTACTGTTCAATCACATAGTCACACACTGACAATAACTACTGTTCAATCACATAGTCATACAGACTGACACTAACTACTGTTCAATCACATAGTCACACACTGACACTAACTACTGTTCAATCACATAGTCACACACTGACACTAACTACTGTTCAATCACATAGTCATACAGGCTGACACTAACTACTGTTCAATCACATAGTCATACAGGCTGACACTAACTACTGTTCAATCACATAGTCATACAGGCTGTCACTAACTACTGTTCAATCACATAGTCACACACTGACACTAACTACTGTTCAATCACATAGTCACACACTGACACTAACTACTGTTCAATCACATAGTCATACAGGCTGACACTAACTACTGTTCAATCACATAGTCACACACTGTCACTAACTACTGTTCAATCACATAGTCATACAGACTGACACTAACTACTGTTCAATCACATAGTCACACACTGTCACTAACTACTGTTCAATCACATAGTCATACAGGCTGTCACTAACTACTGTTCAATCACATAGTCACACACTCTCACTAACTACTGTTCAATCACATAGTCATACAGGCTGACACTAACTACTGTTCAATCACATAGTCACACACTGTCACTAACTACTGTTCAATCACATAGTCATACAGGCTGACACTAACTACTGTTAAATCACATAGTCATACAGGCTGACACTAACTACTGTTCAATCACATAGTCATACAGGCTGACACTAACTACTGTTCAATCACATAGTCATACAGACTGACACACATTGTCACTAACTACTGTTCAGTCACACAGACTGTCACTAACTACTGTTCAGTCACACAGACTGTCACTAACTACTGTTCATGTACACAGACTGACACTAACTACTGTTCAGTCGCACAGACTGTCACTAACTACTGTTCAGTCGCACAGACTGTCACTAACTACTGTTCAGTCGCACAGACTGTCACTAACTACTGTTCATGTACACAGACTGACACTAACTACTGTTCAGTCGCACAGACTGTCACTAACTACTGTTCAGTCACACAGACTGACACAGACTGACACTAACTACTGTTCAGTCACACAGACTGACACAGACTGTCACTAACTACTGTTCAGTCACACACAGACTGTCACTAACTACTGTTCAGTCACACACAGACTGTCACTAACTACTGTTCAGTCACACACAGACTGTCACTAACTACTGTTCAGTCACACACAGACTGTCACTAACTACTGTTCAGTCACACACAGACTGTCACTAACTACTGTTCAGTCACACACAGACTGTCACTAACTACTGTTCAGTCACACACACTGTCACTAACTACTGTTCAGTCACACACAGACTGTTACTAACTACTGTTCAGTCACACACACACTGTCACTAACTATTGTTCAGTCACACAGACATTTACTAACTACTATTCAGTCACACACAGACTGACACTAACTACTGTTCAGTCACACACAGACTGTCACTAACTACTGTTCAGTCACACACACACTGTCACTAACTACTGTTCAGTCACACAGACATTTACTAACTACTGTTCAGTCACACAGACATTTACTAACTACTGTTCAGTCACACAGACTGTCACTAACTACTGTTCAGTCACACACACTGTCACTAACTACTGTTCAGTCACGTAGTCACATGCACGCATGGATGCAAGCTCACACATTTTTAATTACATTTAAATGAATCAGCCTCAGACTGGAGCTACACACATCTCCCAGTGAAAACACACAGTCACACACATTATGCCAACAGGTCCATGAGAATGAGCAATAACACACACTTAATGAGTCACCCACAAAATATCCTGGTGTCACCACTCCCTGTCTCACCACTTATCCCACTCTCTCTCTATCTCTCCTCTCTCTGTCTCCTCTCTCTCTATCTCTCCTCTCTCTGTCTCTCCTCTCTCTGTCTCTCCTCTCTGTCTCTCTCCTCTCTGTCTCTCTCCGCTCTGTCTCCTCTTTCTCTGTCTCCTCTTTCTCTGTCTCCTCTTTCTCTGTCTCCTTTCTCTGTCTCCTTTCTCTGTCTCTCCTCTCTCTCTCTCCTCTCTCTCTCTCTCCTCTCTCTCTCTCCTCTCTGTCTCTCTCCTCTCTGTCTCTCCTCTCTCTGTCTCTCCTCTCTCTGTCTCTCCTCTCTCTCTTTCTCCTCTCTCTGTCTCTCTCTCTCTGTCTCTCCTCTCTCTGTCTCTCTCTCATCTCTCCTCTCTCTGTCTCCTCTCTCTCTGTCTCTCCTCTCTCTCTCTCTCTCTCTGTCTCTGTCTCCTCTCTCTCTGTCTCCTCTCTCTGTCTCTGTCTCCTCTCTCTCTGTCTCCTCTCTCTGTCTCTGTCTCCTCTCTCTGTCAGTGTCTCCTCTCTCTGTCAGTGTCTCCTCTCTCTGTCTCCTCTCTCTCTCTCTCTCTCTCTCCTCTCTCTGTCTCTCCTCTCTCTGTCTCTCCTCTCTCTGTCTCTCCTCTCTCTGTCTCCTCTCTCTCTGTCTCCTCTCTCTCTGTCTCCTCTCTCACTGTCTCCTCTCTCTCTGTCTCCTCTCTCTCTCCTCTCTCTGTCTCTCCTCTCTCTGTCTCTCCTCTCTCTGTCTCTCCTCTCTCTGTCTCTCCTCTCTCTCTGTCTCCTCTCTCTCTGTCTCCTCTCTCTGTGTCCTCTGTCTCCTCTGTCTCTCCTCTCTCTGTCTCTCCTCTCTCTGTCTCTCCTCTCTCTCTCTCCTCTCTCTGTCTCTCCTCTCTCTGTCTCTCCTCTCTCTGTCTCCTCTCTCTCTGTCTCCTCTCTCTGTCTCCTCTCTCTCTGTCTCCTCTCTCACTGTCTCCTCTCTCTCTGTCTCCTCTCTCTCTCCTCTCTCTGTCTCTCCTCTCTCTGTCTCTCCTCTCTCTGTCTCTCCTCTCTCTCTGTCTCCTCTCTCTCTCTGTCTCCTCTCTCTCTCTGTCTCTTCTCACTCTGTCTCCTCTCTCTGTCTCCTCTCTCTCTGTCTCCTCTCTCTCTGTCTCCTCTCTCTCTGTCTATCCTCTCTCTCTGTCTCTCCTCTCTCTCTGTCTCTCCTCTCTCTTTCTCCTCTCTCTCTGTCTTCTCTCTCTCTGTCTCTCTCAATTCAATTTCAGTCTCTCTTTCTGTCTGTCTTTCTGTCTCGCTCTCTGTTTCGCTCTTTGTCTCTTTCTCTGTCCTTCTGTCTCTCTCTGTCCCTCTGTCTCTGTTCTTCTTTATTTCTCTCTCTCTCTCTCTCTCTCTCTCTTTCTCTCTCTCTCTCTGTGTGTCTCTGTCTCTCTGTCCTCTCTCATTCAATTATATCACCTCAGTCAATGCATACTTCAAAGGAGTGAGATTCCACTCTCCTATTTAGAAACCACCACGGTGTGAACAAGGCTAGGACCAGATAGATGTTCTTCAATACCAGAAGTCATTTCTCTCTGCTATTAACAGTACAGTAGAGCTAAATATCAGGATGTTCCAGAAATGCTGTACTGCTTGGAGAAATATGTAAACCGGTGTACAGGGCAATAACATGGTGAACAATAAAAGCACATTCGTCTCAACACTGTACTGTTGCCTATGTCAGAATATGTGATGTGTGTCTGAGCATGTGTCCATCTCTCTCTGTGGGGGTGAGAATATGTTTTCCAGAAGGGACATCCCACATGAGGCATACACACACATGTATACACAAACACTCCTCCTCCTCATATCTTCTCTCTCCTCCTTCCCTTTTCTCTTCTCCTTCCCCTGCTCCTCTCTCCTCCTTCCCCTTCTCTCTCCTCCTTCCCCTGCTCCTCTCCTCCTCCTTCCCCTTCTCTCTCCTCCTT
Source organism: Salmo salar (assembly GCF_905237065.1). NCBI lineage: Eukaryota > Metazoa > Chordata > Actinopteri > Salmoniformes > Salmonidae > Salmo > Salmo salar. The sequence continues at coordinate 22,360 of NW_025550553.1, forward strand.
CCCCTGCTCTCTCTCCTCCTCCTTCCCCTGCTCCTCTCTCCTCCTCCTTCCCCTGCTCCTCTCTCCTCCTTCCCCTTCTCTCTCCTCCTTCCCTGCTCCTCTCCTCCTCCTTCCCCTTCTCTCTCCTCCTTCCCCTGCTCCTCTCTCCTCCTCCTTCCCCTGCTCCTCTCTCCTCCTCCTTCCCCTGCTCCTCTCTCCTCCTTCCCTTCTCTCTCCTCCTTCCCCTGCTCCTCTCTCCTCCTTCCCCTTCTCTCTCTCCTTCCCTGCTCCTCTCCTCCTCCTTCCCCTTCTCTCTCCTCCTTCCCTGCTCCTCTCTCCTCCTGCTCCTCTCTCCTCCTCCTTCCCCTGCTCCTCTCTCCTCCTCCTTCCCCTACTCCTCTCTCCTACTTCCCCTGCTCCTCTCTCCTACTTCCCCTGCTCCTCTCTCCTACTTCCCCTGCTCCTCTCTCCTCATCCTTCCCCTGCTCCTCTCTCCTCCTCCTTCCCCTACTCCTCTCTCCTCCTTCCCCTGCTCCTCTCTCCTCCTACTTCCCCTGCTCCTCTCTCCTCCTCCTTCCCCTGCTCCTCTCTCCTCCTCCTTCCCATTCTCTTCTCCTTCCCCATGCTCCCCTCTCCACCTTCCCATGCTCCTCTCTCCACCTTCCTCATGCTCCTCTCTCCTCCTTCCCCTGCTTCTCTCTCCTCCTTCCCCTGCTCCTCTCTCCTCCTTCCCCTGCTCCTCTCTCCTCCTTCCCCATGCTCCTCTCTCCTCCTTCCCCATGCTCCTCTCTCCTCCTTCCCCTGCTCCTCTCTTCTCCTCCTTCCCATGCTCCTCTCTCCTCCTTCCCCTGCTCCTCTCTCCTACTTCCCCTGCTCCTCTCTCCTCCTTCCCCTTCTCTCCTCCTCCTTCCCCTGCTCCTCTCTCCTCCTTCCCCTTCTCTCTCCTCCTTCCCCTGCTCCTCTCCTCCTCCCCCTTCTCTCTCCTCCTTCCCCTGCTCCTCTCTCCTCCTCCTGCCCCTGCTCCTCTCTCCTCCTCCTTCCCCTGCTCCTCTCTCCTCCTTCCCCTGCTCCTCTCTCCTCCTTCCCCTGCTCCTCTCCTCCTCCCCTGCTCCTCTCTCCTCCTCCTTCCCTGCTCCTCTCTCCTCCTCCTTCCCCTGCTCCTCTCTCCTCCTCCTTCCCCTGCTCCTCTCTCCTCCCTCCTTCCCCTGCTCCCTCTCCTACTTCCCCTGCTCCTCTCCTCCTCCTTCCCCTTCTCTCTCCTCCTTCCCTGCTCCTCTCTCCTCCTCCTTCCCCTGCTCCTCTCTCCTCCTCCTTCCCCTGCTCCTCTCTCCTCCTCCTTCCCCTGCTCCTCTCTCCTCCTTCCCTTCTCTCTCCTCCTTCCCCTGCTCCTCTCCTCCTCCTTCCCCTTCTCTCTCCTCCTTCCCTGCTCCTCTCCTCCTCCTTCCCCTGCTCCTCTCTCCTCATCCTTCCCCTGCTCCTCTCTCCTCCTCCTTCCCCTACTCCTCTCTCTTCCTTCCCCTGCTCCTCTCTCCTCCTACTTCCCTGCTCCTCTCTCCTCCTCCTTCCCCTGCTCCTCTCTCCTCCTCCTTCCCCTGTCCTCTCTCCTCCTCCTTCCCCTTCCCCTGCTCCTCTCTCTTCTCCTTCTCCTGCTCCTCTCTCCTCCTCCTTCCCCTGCTCCTCTCTCCTCCTCCTTCCCCTGCTCCTCTCTCTTCTCCTTCCCCTGCTCCTCTCTCTTCTCCTTCTCCTGCTCCTCTCTCCTCCTTCCCCTGCTCCTCTCTCCTCCTCCTTCCCCATGCTCCTCTCTCCTCCTCCTTCCCCTGCTCCTCTCTCCTCCTCCTTCCCCTGCTCCTCTCTTCTCCTCCTTCTCCTGCTCCTCTCTCCTCCTCCTTCCCTGCTCCTCTCTCCTCCTCCTTCCCCTGCTCCTCTCTCTTCTCCTTCCCCTGCTCCTCTCTCTTCTCCTTCCCCTGCTCCTCTCTCCTCCTCCTTCCCTGCTCCTCTCTTCTCCCACTCTGTGTGTGTCCGTGTGTGTGTAAGGGGTCTCCTCACAGCAGGGGAGGTACAGAGGTACCATGGCATGTTTCCCCCAGCTAATGTTTTATGACTGAGTCGTGCCCCCCCCACACACACACACACACACACACACACACACACACACACACATTACAGCCCCTTCCCCTTCCAGTCCGCTAGACTCACTGAGGTAGTTCCAGTGGAACCCACATGCTGCATACATAATGACATGACATTATCATTTGTATAAGCATGATGGATATTGCATAACTGTCCATTAAGTCTGGCAGATGTGAAGAGGCCGGCACTCAGTCCACTCTTCCTTTAATTAACACCAGAGAGATGAACCCTGACCCCCACGTGTGTGTGTGTGTGTGTGTGTGTGTGTGTGTGTGTGTGTGTGTGTGTGTGTGTGTGTGTGTATGTGTGCTGGAGTGTAATGTAAACATGATTAATACAGAGCTTCAGAGGCCCACTGTTGTAGTTCTACTGAGACCGGACACACACACATAGATGTACACACACACATAGATGTACACACACACAGATGTACACAAGCAGTTATCCTTGAGATATCGGTAATTAAAATGCAAAACAAGGTGTTTGTAACATGTCCAGTGGCAGTCCTTCATCCGTCTGCAACGTGTCGACCGACAGCACATGGAGAAAACAAGCCCCTTTTAAGTTTGTCTCTCAGCTAGAACTGTCGGGCCGTTAAATCAGCAGAAACACCCATCATTCACATTGCATTAGACTCACACAGCATGAGTCCCAAATGGCACCCTGTTCCCTCCCTTTGGGCCTTGGTCAAACGTAGTGTTTGGGACGATGTCGTAGTGACTAATTTTCATAGAAACACGTTATTAAAAAAAATCGATATGATTGTAAAAACCACAGGCTGGTAAACGTCAGAATATAAGCCTCAGTGATGATTATGAAGAGCTTACATTACAATTTGACATGGACATTAGTTCCTCTCAGCCCTGGCTTCAGCCCATAGCTAAGTAGAGGACTGTTGAAGGATCTCAGTGCTGACATCAGATCCATTCAATAGGCCCTCCACACACCCTTTACACTTACCACTGTCTTCTAGCTAGTTATACTACCAGACAACATACTGCAGTGGGGAATATGGCCGAGGAGAGAGAGCGAATCATTCTCATCTTTTGTCATTGAGGTGATTTTAACAGTCCAGTCATCTTTTGTCATTGAGGTGTTTTTAACCGTCCCAAAATAACTATAAATTGCCTCGTTAGCATACTAAAGGGGTGAACACGTGTGTGTGTGTGGGGTAGTGTGTGTGTATGTGTGTGTGTGTGTGTGTGTGTGTGTGTGTGTGTGTGTGTGTGTGTGTGTGTGTGTGTGTGTGTGTGTGTGTGTGTGTAATGTTGTGTTGTGTGTTTCAGTTATCTGCCTGGTGGGACTGGGCCTGGTCGTGTTCTTCTTCAGCTTCCTGCTGTCTATCTTCAGGTCCAAGTACCACGGCTACCCCTACAGGTAACACACACACACCTGGACTTCACCATTTACCAAGGTCATTCACACAATTAGGGCCAGGAGTTTTCCTGGACACGTGACTTAACCAGGAAAACGTCTGTGCCAGAGTTTTTCCAGGTGAGGTGGTCTGGATAAACTCCTGGCCCTACATAGTGAATGAATAGAGTACTTCACTCCAGGTCTCCAGGGGATCTACATTGAATCAGGGGTGGCTAAGTTCACACCATCCACCCTCTAACATGGAACACATCCAGACACTTTTCACCCAGAACATCCCAGTGTTGCATTTTTTCCTAACCGAGCCAACCCAAAATGCACCTGGAAGTCAACTTCACCCACTTTAGAACGTCGTCAGATGAGTCGTCAGATGAGTCGTCAGATGCTTTATCCCAAAAAAGAAGCTGAGTGAAGGATTTTGTCAGCCTCGGCTCGAATCAACGGCTTTGCCCCAAATAGCGCCCATTTTTCTTTTATGGGCACTACTTTTGTCCAGGACCCGTAGAGATCTGGTAGGGTAGCATTTAGGACACATCCAGATTCTCCAGATATCAGAATATAGATGCCTTCAAGTAACACCCTTAATCATCAAAACAACAGTTAGCAGCACGCAGTCCGAGAGAACTTCTGAACAACACTTAATACAGTCAGATCGCAATGAAATCTACTGAATGACACTTAATACAGTCAGATCGCAATGAAATCTACTGAACAACACTTAATAATACAGTCAGATCACAATGAAATCTACTGAACAACACTTAATAATACAGTCAGATCACAATGAAATCTACTGAACAACACTTAATAATACAGTCAGATCACAATGAAATCTACTGAACAACACTTAATAATACAGTCAGATCACAATGAAATCTACTGAACGACACTTAATACAGTCAGATCACAATGAAATCTACTGAACGACACTTAATACAGTCAGATCACAATGAAATCTACTGAACGACACTTAATAATACAGTCAGATCACAATGAAATCTACTGAACGACACTTAATACAGTCAGGTCACAATGAAATCTACTGAACAACACTTAATAATACAGTCAGATCACAATGAAATCTACTGAACAACACTTAATAATACAGTCAGATCACAATGAAATCTACTGAACAACACTTAATACAGTCAGATCGCAATGAAATCTACTGAACGACACTTAATACAGTCAGATCACAATGAAATCTACTGAATGACACTTAATACAGTCAGATCGCAATGAAATCTACTGAATGACACTTATTACAGTCAGATCGCAATGAAATCTACTGAACAACACTTAATAATACAGTCAGATCACAATGAAATCTACTGAACGACACTTAATAATACAGTCAGATCACAATGAAATCTACTGAACGACACTTAATACAGTCAGGTCACAATGAAATCTACTGAACAACACTTAATAATACAGTCAGATCACAATGAAATCTACTGAACAACACTTAATAATACAGTCAGATCACAATGAAATCTACTGAACAACACTTAATACAGTCAGATCGCAATGAAATCTACTGAACGACACTTAATACAGTCAGATCACAATGAAATCTACTGAATGACACTTAATACAGTCAGATCGCAATGAAATCTACTGAATGACACTTAATACAGTCAGATCGCAATGAAATCTACTGAACGACACTTAATACAGTCAGATCGCAATGAAATCTACTGAACAACACTTAATAATACAGTCAGATCACAATGAAATCTACTGAACAACACTTAATAATACAGTCAGATCACAATGAAATCTACTGAACAACACTTAATAATAGTCAGATCACAATGAAATCTACTGAACAACACTTAATAATACAGTCAGATCACAATGAAATCTACTGAACAACACTTAATACAGTCAGATCGCAATGAAATCTACTGAACGACACTTAATACAGTCAGATCACAATGAAATCTACTGAATGACACTTAATACAGTCAGATCGCAATGAAATCTCCTGAATGACACTTAATACAGTCAGATCGCAATGAAATCTACTGAACAACACTTAATAATACAGTCAGATCACAATGAAATCTACTGAACAACACTTAATAATAGTCAGATCACAATGAAATCTACTGAACAACACTTAATACAGTCAGATCGCAATGAAATCTACTGAACGACACTTAATACAGTCAGATCGCAATGTAATCTACAGAACGACACTTAATACAGTCAGGTCACAATGAAATCTACTGAATGACACTTAATACAGTCAGATCGCAATGAAATCTACTGAACAACACTTAATAATACAGTCAGATCACAATGAAATCTACTGAACAACACTTAATAATACAGTCAGATCACAATGAAATCTACTGAACGACACTTAATACAGTCAGATCACAATGAAATCTACTGAACGACACTTAATACAGTCAGATCACAATGAAATCTACTGAACGACACTTAATAATACAGTCAGATCACAATGAAATCTACTGAACGACACTTAATACAGTCAGGTCACAATGAAATCTACTGAACAACACTTAATAATACAGTCAGATCACAATGAAATCTACTGAACAACACTTAATAATACAGTCAGATCACAATGAAATCTACTGAACAACACTTAATACAGTCAGATCGCAATGAAATCTACTGAACGACACTTAATACAGTCAGATCACAATGAAATCTACTGAATGACACTTAATACAGTCAGATCGCAATGAAATCTACTGAATGACACTTATTACAGTCAGATCGCAATGAAATCTACTGAACAACACTTAATAATACAGTCAGATCACAATGAAATCTACTGAACGACACTTAATAATACAGTCAGATCACAATGAAATCTACTGAACGACACTTAATACAGTCAGGTCACAATGAAATCTACTGAACAACACTTAATAATACAGTCAGATCACAATGAAATCTACTGAACAACACTTAATAATACAGTCAGATCACAATGAAATCTACTGAACAACACTTAATACAGTCAGATCGCAATGAAATCTACTGAACGACACTTAATACAGTCAGATCACAATGAAATCTACTGAATGACACTTAATACAGTCAGATCGCAATGAAATCTACTGAATGACACTTAATACAGTCAGATCGCAATGAAATCTACTGAACGACACTTAATACAGTCAGATCGCAATGAAATCTACTGAACAACACTTAATAATACAGTCAGATCACAATGAAATCTACTGAACAACACTTAATAATACAGTCAGATCACAATGAAATCTACTGAACAACACTTAATAATAGTCAGATCACAATGAAATCTACTGAACAACACTTAATAATACAGTCAGATCACAATGAAATCTACTGAACAACACTTAATACAGTCAGATCGCAATGAAATCTACTGAACGACACTTAATACAGTCAGATCACAATGAAATCTACTGAATGACACTTAATACAGTCAGATCGCAATGAAATCTCCTGAATGACACTTAATACAGTCAGATCGCAATGAAATCTACTGAACAACACTTAATAATACAGTCAGATCACAATGAAATCTACTGAACAACACTTAATAATAGTCAGATCACAATGAAATCTACTGAACAACACTTAATACAGTCAGATCGCAATGAAATCTACTGAACGACACTTAATACAGTCAGATCGCAATGTAATCTACAGAACGACACTTAATACAGTCAGGTCACAATGAAATCTACTGAACGACACTTAATAATACAGTCAGATCACAATGAAATCTACTGAACGACACTTAATAATACAGTCAGATCACAATGAAATCTACTGAACAACACTTAATAATACAGTCAGATCACAATGAAATCTACTGAACGACACTTAATACAGTCAGGTCACAATGAAATCTACTGAACAACACTTAATAATACAGTCAGATCACAATGAAATCTACTGAACAACACTTAATACAGTCAGATCGCAATGAAATCTACTGAACGACACTTAATACAGTCAGATCGCAATGTAATCTACAGAACGACACTTAATACAGTCAGGTCACAATGAAATCTACTGAACGACACTTAATAATACAGTCAGATCACAATTAAATCTACTGAACAACACTTAATAATACAGTCAGATCACAATGAAATCTACTGAACGACACTTAATACAGTCAGGTCACAATGAAATCTACTGAACGACACTTAATACAGTCAGATCACAATGAAATCTACTGAACGACACTTAATACAGTCAGATCACAATGAAATCTTCTGAACGACACTTAATACAGTCAGATCACAATGAAATCTACTGATCAACACTTAATAATACAGTCAGATCACAATGAAATCTACTGAACAACACTTAATAATACAGTCAGATCACAATGAAATCTACTGAACAACACTTAATACAGTCAGATCGCAATGAAATCTACTGAACGACACTTAATACAGTCAGATCGCAATGTAATCTACAGAACGACACTTAATACAGTCAGGTCACAATGAAATCTACTGAACGACACTTAATAATACAGTCAGATCACAATGAAATCTACTGAACAACACTTAATAATACAGTCAGATCACAATGAAATCTACTGAACGACACTTAATACAGTCAGGTCACAATGAAATCTACTGAACGACACTTAATACAGTCAGATCACAATGAAATCTACTGAACGACACTTAATACAGTCAGATCACAATGAAATCTACTGAACGACACTTAATACAGTCAGATCACAATGAAATCTTCTGAACGACACTTAATACAGTCAGATCACAATGAAATCTACTGATCAACACTTAATAATACAGTCAGATCACAATGAAATCTACTGAACAACACTTAATAATACAGTCAGATCACAATGAAATCTACTGAACAACACTTAATACAGTCAGATCGCAATGAAATCTACTGAACGACACTTAATACAGTCAGATCGCCAAGAAATCTACAGAACGACACTTAATACAGTCAGATCGCAATGTAATCTACAGAACGACACTTAATACAGTCAGATCGCAATGTAATCTACTGAACGACACTTAATACAGTCAGATCGCAATGAAATCAACTGAACGACACTTAATACAGTCAGATCACAATGAAATCTACTGAACGACACTTAATACAGTCAGATCACAATGAAATCTACTGAACGACACTTAATACAGTCAGATCACAATGAAATCTACTGAACGACACTTAATACAGTCAGGTCACAATGAAATCTACTGAACGACACTTAATACAGTCAGATCACAATGAAATCTACTGAACGACACTTAATACAGTCAGATCACAATGAAATCTACTGAACGGCACTTAATACAGTCAGATCACAATGAAATCTACTGAACGACACTTAATAATACAGTCAGATCACAATGAAATCTACTGAACGACACTTAATACAGTCAGATCACAATGAAATCTACTGAACGACACTTAATACAGTCAGATCACAATGAAATTTACTGAACAACACTTAATAATACAGTCAGATCACAATGAAATCTACTGAACAACACTTAATAATACAGTCAGATCACAATGAAATCTACTGAACAACACTTATTACAGTCAGGTCACAATGAAATCTACTGAACGACACTTAATACAGTCAGATCACAATGAAATCTACTGAACGACACTTAATACAGTCAGATCACAATGAAATCTACTGAACGGCACTTAATACAGTCAGATCACAATGAAATCTACTGAACGACACTTAATAATACAGTCAGATCACAATGAAATCTACTGAACGACACTTAATAATACAGTCAGATCACAATGAAATCTACTGAACAACACTTAATAATACAGTCAGATCACAATGAAATCTACTGAACAACACTTAATAATACAGTCAGATCACAATGAAATCTACTGAACAACACTTAATAATACAGTCAGATCACAATGAAATCTACTGAACAACACTTAATAATACAGTCAGATCACAATGAAATCTACTGAACAACACTTAATACAGTCAGATCGCAATGAAATCTACTGAACGACACTTAATACAGTCAGATCACAATGAAATCTACTGAACGACACTTAATACAGTCAGGTCACAATGAAATCTACTGAACGACACTTAATACAGTCAGATCACAATGAAATCTACTGAACGACACTTAATAATACAGTCAGATCACAATGAAATCTACTGAACGACACTTAATACAGTCAGGTCACAATGAAATCTACTGAACAACACTTAATAATACAGTCTGATCACAATGAAATCTACTGAACAACACTTAATAATACAGTCAGATCACAATGAAATCTACTGAACAACACGTAATACAGTCAGATCGCAATGAAATCTACTGAACGACACTTAATACAGTCAGATCACAATGAAATCTACTGAATGACACTTAATACAGTCAGATCGCAATGAAATCTACTGAATGACACTTAATACAGTCAGATCGCAATGAAATCTACTGAACAACACTTAATAATACAGTCAGATCACAATGAAATCTACTGAACGACACTTAATAATACAGTCAGATCACAATGAAATCTACTGAACGACACTTAATACAGTCAGGTCACAATGAAATCTACTGAACAACACTTAATAATACAGTCAGATCACAATGAAATCTACTGAACAACACTTAATAATACAGTCAGATCACAATGAAATCTACTGAACAACACTTAATACAGTCAGATCGCAATGAAATCTACTGAACGACACTTAATACAGTCAGATCACAATGAAATCTACTGAATGACACTTAATACAGTCAGATCGCAATGAAATCTACTGAATGACACTTAATACAGTCAGATCGCAATGAAATCTACTGAACAACACTTAATAATACAGTCAGATCACAATGAAATCTACTGAACAACACTTAATAATACAGTCAGATCACAATGAAATCTACTGAACAACACTTAATAATAGTCAGATCACAATGAAATCTACTGAACAACACTTAATAATACAGTCAGATCACAATGAAATCTACTGAACAACACTTAATACAGTCAGATCGCAATGAAATCTACTGAACGACACTTAATACAGTCAGATCACAATGAAATCTACTGAATGACACTTAATACAGTCAGATCGCAATGAAATCTCCTGAATGACACTTAATACAGTCAGATCGCAATGAAATCTACTGAACAACACTTAATAATACAGTCAGATCACAATGAAATCTACTGAACAACACTTAATAATAGTCAGATCACAATGAAATCTACTGAACAACACTTAATACAGTCAGATCGCAATGAAATCTACTGAACGACACTTAATACAGTCAGATCGCAATGTAATCTACAGAACGACACTTAATACAGTCAGGTCACAATGAAATCTACTGAACGACACTTAATAATACAGTCAGATCACAATGAAATCTACTGAACGACACTTAATAATACAGTCAGATCACAATGAAATCTACTGAACAACACTTAATAATACAGTCAGATCACAATGAAATCTACTGAACGACACTTAATACAGTCAGGTCACAATGAAATCTACTGAACAACACTTAATAATACAGTCAGATCACAATGAAATCTACTGAACAACACTTAATACAGTCAGATCGCAATGAAATCTACTGAACGACACTTAATACAGTCAGATCGCAATGTAATCTACAGAACGACACTTAATACTTTCAGGTCACAATGAAATCTACTGAACGACACTTAATAATACAGTCAGATCACAATGAAATCTACTGAACAACACTTAATAATACAGTCAGATCACAATGAAATCTACTTAACGACACTTAATACAGTCAGGTCACAATGAAATCTACTGAACGACACTTAATACAGTCAGATCACAATGAAATCTACTGAACGACACTTAATACAGTCAGATCACAATGAAATCTACTGAACGACACTTAATACAGTCAGATCACAATGAAATCTTCTGAACGACACTTAATACAGTCAGATCACAATGAAATCTACTGATCAACACTTAATAATACAGTCAGATCACAATGAAATCTACTGAACAACACTTAATAATACAGTCAGATCACAATGAAATCTACTGAACAACACTTAATACAGTCAGATCGCAATGAAATCTACTGAACGACACTTAATACAGTCAGATCGCAATGTAATCTACAGAACGACACTTAATACAGTCAGGTCACAATGAAATCTACTGAACGACACTTAATAATACAGTCAGATCACAATGAAATCTACTGAACAACACTTAATAATACAGTCAGATCACAATGAAATCTACTGAACGACACTTAATACAGTCAGGTCACAATGAAATCTACTGAACGACACTTAATACAGTCAGATCACAATGAAATCTACTGAACGACACTTAATACAGTCAGATCACAATGAAATCTACTGAACGACACTTAATACAGTCAGATCACAATGAAATCTTCTGAACGACACTTAATACAGTCAGATCACAATGAAATCTACTGATCAACACTTAATAATACAGTCAGATCACAATGAAATCTACTGAACAACACTTAATAATACAGTCAGATCACAATGAAATCTACTGAACAACACTTAATACAGTCAGATCGCAATGAAATCTACTGAACGACACTTAATACAGTCAGATCGCCAAGAAATCTACAGAACGACACTTAATACAGTCAGATCGCAATGTAATCTACAGAACGACACTTAATACAGTCAGATCGCAATGTAATCTACTGAACGACACTTAATACAGTCAGATCGCAATGAAATCAACTGAACGACACTTAATACAGTCAGATCACAATGAAATCTACTGAACGACACTTAATACAGTCAGATCACAATGAAATCTACTGAACGACACTTAATACAGTCAGATCACAATGAAATCTACTGAACGACACTTAATACAGTCAGGTCACAATGAAATCTACTGAACAACACTTAATACAGTCAGATCACAATGAAATCTACTGAACGACACTTAATACAGTCAGATCACAATGAAATCTACTGAACGGCACTTAATACAGTCAGATCACAATGAAATCTACTGAACGACACTTAATAATACAGTCAGATCACAATGAAATCTACTGAACGACACTTAATACAGTCAGATCACAATGAAATCTACTGAACGACACTTAATACAGTCAGATCACAATGAAATTTACTGAACAACACTTAATAATACAGTCAGATCACAATGAAATCTACTGAACAACACTTAATAATACAGTCAGATCACAATGAAATCTACTGAACAACACTTATTACAGTCAGGTCACAATGAAATCTACTGAACGACACTTAATACAGTCAGATCACAATGAAATCTACTGAACGACACTTAATACAGTCAGATCACAATGAAATCTACTGAACGGCACTTAGATACAGTCAGATCACAATGAAATCTACTGAACGACACTTAATAATACAGTCAGATCACAATGAAATCTACTGAACGACACTTAATAATACAGTCAGATCACAATGAAATCTACTGAACAACACTTAATAATACAGTCAGATCACAATGAAATCTACTGAACAACACTTAATAATACAGTCAGATCACAATGAAATCTACTGAACAACACTTAATAATACAGTCAGATCACAATGAAATCTACTGAACAACACTTAATAATACAGTCAGATCACAATGAAATCTACTGAACAACACTTAATAATACAGTCAGATCACAATGAAATCTACTGAACGACACTTAATACAGTCAGATCACAATGAAATCTACTGAACGACACTTAATACAGTCAGATCACAATGAAATCTACTGAACGACACTTAATAATACAGTCAGATCACAATGAAATCTACTGAACGACACTTAATACAGTCAGGTCACAATGAAATCTACTGAACAACACTTAATAATACAGTCAGATCACAATGAAATCTACTGAACAACACTTAATAATACAGTCAGATCACAATGAAATCTACTGAACAACACTTAATACAGTCAGATCGCAATGAAATCTACTGAACGACACTTAATACAGTCAGATCACAATGAAATCTACTGAATGACACTTAATACAGTCAGATCGCAATGAAATCTACTGAATGACACTTATTACAGTCAGATCGCAATGAAATCTACTGAACAACACTTAATAATACAGTCAGATCACAATGAAATCTACTGAACGACACTTAATAATACAGTCAGATCACAATGAAATCTACTGAACGACACTTAATACAGTCAGGTCACAATGAAATCTACTGAACAACACTTAATAATACAGTCAGATCACAATGAAATCTACTGAACAACACTTAATAATACAGTCAGATCACAATGAAATCTACTGAACAACACTTAATACAGTCAGATCGCAATGAAATCTACTGAACGACACTTAATACAGTCAGATCACAATGAAATCTACTGAATGACACTTAATACAGTCAGATCGCAATGAAATCTACTGAATGACACTTAATACAGTCAGATCGCAATGAAATCTACTGAACGACACTTAATACAGTCAGATCGCAATGAAATCTACTGAACAACACTTAATAATACAGTCAGATCACAATGAAATCTACTGAACAACACTTAATAATACAGTCAGATCACAATGAAATCTACTGAACAACACTTAATAATAGTCAGATCACAATGAAATCTACTGAACAACACTTAATAATACAGTCAGATCACAATGAAATCTACTGAACAACACTTAATACAGTCAGATCGCAATGAAATCTACTGAACGACACTTAATACAGTCAGATCACAATGAAATCTACTGAATGACACTTAATACAGTCAGATCGCAATGAAATCTCCTGAATGACACTTAATACAGTCAGATCGCAATGAAATCTACTGAACAACACTTAATAATACAGTCAGATCACAATGAAATCTACTGAACAACACTTAATAATAGTCAGATCACAATGAAATCTACTGAACAACACTTAATACAGTCAGATCGCAATGAAATCTACTGAACGACACTTAATACAGTCAGATCGCAATGTAATCTACAGAACGACACTTAATACAGTCAGGTCACAATGAAATCTACTGAATGACACTTAATACAGTCAGATCGCAATGAAATCTACTGAACAACACTTAATAATACAGTCAGATCACAATGAAATCTACTGAACAACACTTAATAATACAGTCAGATCACAATGAAATCTACTGAACGACACTTAATACAGTCAGATCACAATGAAATCTACTGAACGACACTTAATACAGTCAGATCACAATGAAATCTACTGAACGACACTTAATAATACAGTCAGATCACAATGAAATCTACTGAACGACACTTAATACAGTCAGGTCACAATGAAATCTACTGAACAACACTTAATAATACAGTCAGATCACAATGAAATCTACTGAACAACACTTAATAATACAGTCAGATCACAATGAAATCTACTGAACAACACTTAATACAGTCAGATCGCAATGAAATCTACTGAACGACACTTAATACAGTCAGATCACAATGAAATCTACTGAATGACACTTAATACAGTCAGATCGCAATGAAATCTACTGAATGACACTTATTACAGTCAGATCGCAATGAAATCTACTGAACAACACTTAATAATACAGTCAGATCACAATGAAATCTACTGAACGACACTTAATAATACAGTCAGATCACAATGAAATCTACTGAACGACACTTAATACAGTCAGGTCACAATGAAATCTACTGAACAACACTTAATAATACAGTCAGATCACAATGAAATCTACTGAACAACACTTAATAATACAGTCAGATCACAATGAAATCTACTGAACAACACTTAATACAGTCAGATCGCAATGAAATCTACTGAACGACACTTAATACAGTCAGATCACAATGAAATCTACTGAATGACACTTAATACAGTCAGATCGCAATGAAATCTACTGAATGACACTTAATACAGTCAGATCGCAATGAAATCTACTGAACGACACTTAATACAGTCAGATCGCAATGAAATCTACTGAACAACACTTAATAATACAGTCAGATCACAATGAAATCTACTGAACAACACTTAATAATACAGTCAGATCACAATGAAATCTACTGAACAACACTTAATAATAGTCAGATCACAATGAAATCTACTGAACAACACTTAATAATACAGTCAGATCACAATGAAATCTACTGAACAACACTTAATACAGTCAGATCGCAATGAAATCTACTGAACGACACTTAATACAGTCAGATCACAATGAAATCTACTGAATGACACTTAATACAGTCAGATCGCAATGAAATCTGAATGACACTTAATACAGTCAGATCGCAATGAAATCTACTGAACAACACTTAATAATACAGTCAGATCACAATGAAATCTACTGAACAACACTTAATAATAGTCAGATCACAATGAAATCTACTGAACAACACTTAATACAGTCAGATCGCAATGAAATCTACTGAACGACACTTAATACAGTCAGATCGCAATGTAATCTACAGAACGACACTTAATACAGTCAGGTCACAATGAAATCTACTGAACGACACTTAATAATACAGTCAGATCACAATGAAATCTACTGAACGACACTTAATAATACAGTCAGATCACAATGAAATCTACTGAACAACACTTAATAATACAGTCAGATCACAATGAAATCTACTGAACGACACTTAATACAGTCAGGTCACAATGAAATCTACTGAACAACACTTAATAATACAGTCAGATCACAATGAAATCTACTGAACAACACTTAATACAGTCAGATCGCAATGAAATCTACTGAACGACACTTAATACAGTCAGATCGCAATGTAATCTACAGAACGACACTTAATACAGTCAGGTCACAATGAAATCTACTGAACGACACTTAATAATACAGTCAGATCACAATTAAATCTACTGAACAACACTTAATAATACAGTCAGATCACAATGAAATCTACTGAACGACACTTAATACAGTCAGGTCACAATGAAATCTACTGAACGACACTTAATACAGTCAGATCACAATGAAATCTACTGAACGACACTTAATACAGTCAGATCACAATGAAATCTTCTGAACGACACTTAATACAGTCAGATCACAATGAAATCTACTGATCAACACTTAATAATACAGTCAGATCACAATGAAATCTACTGAACAACACTTAATAATACAGTCAGATCACAATGAAATCTACTGAACAACACTTAATACAGTCAGATCGCAATGAAATCTACTGAACGACACTTAATACAGTCAGATCGCAATGTAATCTACAGAACGACACTTAATACAGTCAGGTCACAATGAAATCTACTGAACGACACTTAATAATACAGTCAGATCACAATGAAATCTACTGAACAACACTTAATAATACAGTCAGATCACAATGAAATCTACTGAACGACACTTAATACAGTCAGGTCACAATGAAATCTACTGAACGACACTTAATACAGTCAGATCACAATGAAATCTACTGAACGACACTTAATACAGTCAGATCACAATGAAATCTACTGAACGACACTTAATACAGTCAGATCACAATGAAATCTTCTGAACGACACTTAATACAGTCAGATCACAATGAAATCTACTGATCAACACTTAATAATACAGTCAGATCACAATGAAATCTACTGAACAACACTTAATAATACAGTCAGATCACAATGAAATCTACTGAACAACACTTAATACAGTCAGATCGCAATGAAATCTACTGAACGACACTTAATACAGTCAGATCGCCAAGAAATCTACAGAACGACACTTAATACAGTCAGATCGCAATGTAATCTACAGAACGACACTTAATACAGTCAGATCGCAATGTAATCTACTGAACGACACTTAATACAGTCAGATCGCAATGAAATCAACTGAACGACACTTAATACAGTCAGATCACAATGAAATCTACTGAACGACACTTAATACAGTCAGATCACAATGAAATCTACTGAACGACACTTAATACAGTCAGATCACAATGAAATCTACTGAACGACACTTAATACAGTCAGGTCACAATGAAATCTACTGAACGACACTTAATACAGTCAGATCACAATGAAATCTACTGAACGACACTTAATACAGTCAGATCACAATGAAATCTACTGAACGGCACTTAATACAGTCAGATCACAATGAAATCTACTGAACGACACTTAATAATACAGTCAGATCACAATGAAATCTACTGAACGACACTTAATACAGTCAGATCACAATGAAATCTACTGAACGACACTTAATACAGTCAGATCACAATGAAATTTACTGAACAACACTTAATAATACAGTCAGATCACAATGAAATCTACTGAACAACACTTAATAATACAGTCAGATCACAATGAAATCTACTGAACAACACTTATTACAGTCAGGTCACAATGAAATCTACTGAACGACACTTAATACAGTCAGATCACAATGAAATCTACTGAACGACACTTAATACAGTCAGATCACAATGAAATCTACTGAACGGCACTTAATACAGTCAGATCACAATGAAATCTACTGAACGACACTTAATAATACAGTCAGATCACAATGAAATCTACTGAACGACACTTAATAATACAGTCAGATCACAATGAAATCTACTGAACAACACTTAATAATACAGTCAGATCACAATGAAATCTACTGAACAACACTTAATAATACAGTCAGATCACAATGAAATCTACTGAACAACACTTAATAATACAGTCAGATCACAATGAAATCTACTGAACAACACTTAATAATACAGTCAGATCACAATGAAATCTACTGAACAACACTTAATACAGTCAGATCGCAATGAAATCTACTGAACGACACTTAATACAGTCAGATCACAATGAAATCTACTGAACGACACTTAATACAGTCAGGTCACAATGAAATCTACTGAACGACACTTAATACAGTCAGATCACAATGAAATCTACTGAACGACACTTAATAATACAGTCAGATCACAATGAAATCTACTGAACGACACTTAATACAGTCAGGTCACAATGAAATCTACTGAACAACACTTAATAATACAGTCTGATCACAATGAAATCTACTGAACAACACTTAATAATACAGTCAGATCACAATGAAATCTACTGAACAACACGTAATACAGTCAGATCGCAATGAAATCTACTGAACGACACTTAATACAGTCAGATCACAATGAAATCTACTGAATGACACTTAATACAGTCAGATCGCAATGAAATCTACTGAATGACACTTAATACAGTCAGATCGCAATGAAATCTACTGAACAACACTTAATAATACAGTCAGATCACAATGAAATCTACTGAACGACACTTAATAATACAGTCAGATCACAATGAAATCTACTGAACGACACTTAATACAGTCAGGTCACAATGAAATCTACTGAACAACACTTAATAATACAGTCAGATCACAATGAAATCTACTGAACAACACTTAATAATACAGTCAGATCACAATGAAATCTACTGAACAACACTTAATACAGTCAGATCGCAATGAAATCTACTGAACGACACTTAATACAGTCAGATCACAATGAAATCTACTGAATGACACTTAATACAGTCAGATCGCAATGAAATCTACTGAATGACACTTAATACAGTCAGATCGCAATGAAATCTACTGAACAACACTTAATAATACAGTCAGATCACAATGAAATCTACTGAACAACACTTAATAATACAGTCAGATCACAATGAAATCTACTGAACAACACTTAATAATAGTCAGATCACAATGAAATCTACTGAACAACACTTAATAATACAGTCAGATCACAATGAAATCTACTGAACAACACTTAATACAGTCAGATCGCAATGAAATCTACTGAACGACACTTAATACAGTCAGATCACAATGAAATCTACTGAATGACACTTAATACAGTCAGATCGCAATGAAATCTCCTGAATGACACTTAATACAGTCAGATCGCAATGAAATCTACTGAACAACACTTAATAATACAGTCAGATCACAATGAAATCTACTGAACAACACTTAATAATAGTCAGATCACAATGAAATCTACTGAACAACACTTAATACAGTCAGATCGCAATGAAATCTACTGAACGACACTTAATACAGTCAGATCGCAATGTAATCTACAGAACGACACTTAATACAGTCAGGTCACAATGAAATCTACTGAACGACACTTAATAATACAGTCAGATCACAATGAAATCTACTGAACGACACTTAATAATACAGTCAGATCACAATGAAATCTACTGAACAACACTTAATAATACAGTCAGATCACAATGAAATCTACTGAACGACACTTAATACAGTCAGGTCACAATGAAATCTACTGAACAACACTTAATAATACAGTCAGATCACAATGAAATCTACTGAACAACACTTAATACAGTCAGATCGCAATGAAATCTACTGAACGACACTTAATACAGTCAGATCGCAATGTAATCTACAGAACGACACTTAATACTTTCAGGTCACAATGAAATCTACTGAACGACACTTAATAATACAGTCAGATCACAATGAAATCTACTGAACAACACTTAATAATACAGTCAGATCACAATGAAATCTACTTAACGACACTTAATACAGTCAGGTCACAATGAAATCTACTGAACGACACTTAATACAGTCAGATCACAATGAAATCTACTGAACGACACTTAATACAGTCAGATCACAATGAAATCTACTGAACGACACTTAATACAGTCAGATCACAATGAAATCTTCTGAACGACACTTAATACAGTCAGATCACAATGAAATCTACTGATCAACACTTAATAATACAGTCAGATCACAATGAAATCTACTGAACAACACTTAATAATACAGTCAGATCACAATGAAATCTACTGAACAACACTTAATACAGTCAGATCGCAATGAAATCTACTGAACGACACTTAATACAGTCAGATCGCAATGTAATCTACAGAACGACACTTAATACAGTCAGGTCACAATGAAATCTACTGAACGACACTTAATAATACAGTCAGATCACAATGAAATCTACTGAACAACACTTAATAATACAGTCAGATCACAATGAAATCTACTGAACGACACTTAATACAGTCAGGTCACAATGAAATCTACTGAACGACACTTAATACAGTCAGATCACAATGAAATCTACTGAACGACACTTAATACAGTCAGATCACAATGAAATCTACTGAACGACACTTAATACAGTCAGATCACAATGAAATCTTCTGAACGACACTTAATACAGTCAGATCACAATGAAATCTACTGATCAACACTTAATAATACAGTCAGATCACAATGAAATCTACTGAACAACACTTAATAATACAGTCAGATCACAATGAAATCTACTGAACAACACTTAATACAGTCAGATCGCAATGAAATCTACTGAACGACACTTAATACAGTCAGATCGCCAAGAAATCTACAGAACGACACTTAATACAGTCAGATCGCAATGTAATCTACAGAACGACACTAAATACAGTCAGATCGCAATGTAATCTACTGAACGACACTTAATACAGTCAGATCGCAATGAAATCAACTGAACGACACTTAATACAGTCAGATCACAATGAAATCTACTGAACGACACTTAATACAGTCAGATCACAATGAAATCTACTGAACGACACTTAATACAGTCAGATCACAATGAAATCTACTGAACGACACTTAATACAGTCAGGTCACAATGAAATCTACTGAACAACACTTAATACAGTCAGATCACAATGAAATCTACTGAACGACACTTAATACAGTCAGATCACAATGAAATCTACTGAACGGCACTTAATACAGTCAGATCACAATGAAATCTACTGAACGACACTTAATAATACAGTCAGATCACAATGAAATCTACTGAACGACACTTAATACAGTCAGATCACAATGAAATCTACTGAACGACACTTAATACAGTCAGATCACAATGAAATTTACTGAACAACACTTAATAATACAGTCAGATCACAATGAAATCTACTGAACAACACTTAATAATACAGTCAGATCACAATGAAATCTACTGAACAACACTTATTACAGTCAGGTCACAATGAAATCTACTGAACGACACTTAATACAGTCAGATCACAATGAAATCTACTGAACGACACTTAATACAGTCAGATCACAATGAAATCTACTGAACGGCACTTAATACAGTCAGATCACAATGAAATCTACTGAACGACACTTAATAATACAGTCAGATCACAATGAAATCTACTGAACGACACTTAATAATACAGTCAGATCACAATGAAATCTACTGAACAACACTTAATAATACAGTCAGATCACAATGAAATCTACTGAACAACACTTAATAATACAGTCAGATCACAATGAAATCTACTGAACAACACTTAATAATACAGTCAGATCACAATGAAATCTACTGAACAACACTTAATAATACAGTCAGATCACAATGAAATCTACTGAACAACACTTAATACAGTCAGATCGCAATGAAATCTACTGAACGACACTTAATACAGTCAGATCACAATGAAATCTACTGAACGACACTTAATACAGTCAGGTCACAATGAAATCTACTGAACGACACTTAATACAGTCAGGTCACAATGAAATCTACTGAACGACACTTAATACAGTCAGATCACAATGAAATCTACTGAACGACACTTAATACAGTCAGATCACAATGAAATCTACTGAACGGCACTTAATACAGTCAGATCACAATGAAATCTACTGAACAACACTTAATAATACAGTCAGATCACAATGAAATCTACTGAACAACACTTAATAATACAGTCAGATCACAATGAAATCTACTGAACAACACTTAATACAGTCAGATCGCAATGAAATCTACTGAACGACACTTAATACAGTCAGATCGCAATGTAATCTACAGAACGACACTTAATACAGTCAGGTCACAATGAAATCTACTGAACGACACTTAATAATACAGTCAGATCACAATGAAATCTACTGAACGACACTTAATAATACAGTCAGATCACAATGAAATCTACTGAACAACACTTAATAATACAGTCAGATCACAATGAAATCTACTGAACAACACTTAATAATACAGTCAGATCACAATGAAATCTACTGAACGACACTTAATACAGTCAGGTCACAATGAAATCTACTGAACGACACTTAATACAGTCAGATCACAATGAAATCTACTGAACGACACTTAATACAGTCAGATCACAATGAAATCTACTGAACGACACTTAATACAGTCAGATCACAATGAAATCTTCTGAACGACACTTAATACAGTCAGATCACAATGAAATCTACTGAACAACACTTAATAATACAGTCAGATCACAATGTAATCTACTGAACAACACTTAATAATACAGTCAGATCACAATGTAATCTACTGAACAACACTTAATAATACAGTCAGATCACAATGAAATCTACTGAACAACACTTAATACAGTCAGATCGCAATGAAATCTACTGAACGACACTTAATACAGTCAGATCGCCAAGAAATCTACAGAACGACACTTAATACAGTCAGATCGCAATGTAATCTACAGAACGACACTTAATACAGTCAGATCGCAATGTAATCTACTGAACGACACTTAATACAGTCAGATCGCAATGAAATCAACTGAACGACACTTAATACAGTCAGATCACAATGAAATCTACTGAACGACACTTAATACAGTCAGATCACAATGAAATCTACTGAACGACACTTAATACAGTCAGATCACAATGAAATCTACTGAACGACACTTAATACAGTCAGGTCACAATGAAATCTACTGAACGACACTTAATACAGTCAGATCACAATGAAATCTACTGAACGACACTAAATACAGTCAGATCACAATGAAATCTACTGTACGGCACTTAATACAGTTAGATCACAATGAAATCTACTGAACGACACTTAATAATACAGTCAGATCACAATGAAATCTACTGAACGACACTTAATACAGTCAGATCACAATGAAATCTACTGAACGACACTTAATACAGTCAGATCACAATGAAATTTACTGAACAACACTTAATAATACAGTCAGATCACAATGAAATCTACTGAACAACACTTAATAATACAGTCAGATCACAATGAAACCTACTGAACAACACTTATTACAGTCAGGTCACAATGAAATCTACTGAACGACACTTAATACAGTCAGATCACAATGAAATCTACTGAACGACACTTAATACAGTCAGATCACAATGAAATCTGCTGAACGGCACTTAATACAGTCAGATCACAATGAAATCTACTGAACGACACTTAATAATACAGTCAGATCACAATGAAATCTACTGAACAACACTTAATAATACAGTCAGATCACAATGAAATCTACTGAACGACACTTAATAATACAGTCAGATCACAATGAAATCTACTGAACAACACTTAATAATACAGTCAGATCACAATGAAATCTACTGAACAACACTTAATACAGTCAGATCGCAATGAAATCTACTGAACGACACTTAATACAGTCAGATCGCAATGAAATCTACTGAACGACACTTAATACAGTCAGATCGCAATGTAATCTACAGAACGACACTTAATACAGTCAGGTCGCAATGAAATCTACTGAACGACACTTAATAATACAGTCAGGTCACAATGAAATCTACTGAACGACACTTAATAATACAGTCAGATCACAATGAAATCTACTGAACGACACTTAATAATACAGTCAGATCACAATGAAATCTACTGAACGACACTTAATAATACAGTCAGATCACAATGAAATCTACTGAACGACACTTAATACAGTCAGGTCACAATGAAATCTACTGAACGACACTTAATACAGTCAGATCACAATGAAATCTACTGAACGACACTTAATACAGTCAGATCACAATGAAATCTACTGAACGACACTTAATACTGTCAGATCACAATGAAATCTACTGAACGACACTTAATACAGTCAGATCACAATGAAATCTACTGAACGACACTTAATAATACAGTCAGATCACAATGAAATCTACTGAACGACACTTAATACAGTCAGATCACAATGAAATCTACTGAACAACACTTAATAATACAGTCAGATCACAATGAAATCTACTGAACAACACTTAATAATAGTCAGATCACAATGAAATCTACTGAACAACACTTAATAATACAGTCAGATCACAATGAAATCTACTGAACAACACTTATTACAGTCAGGTCACAATGAAATCTACTGAACGACACTTAATACAGTCAGATCACAATGAAATCTACTGAACGACACTTAATACAGTCAGATCACAATGAAATCTACTGAACGGCACTTAATACAGTCAGATCGCAGTTGACTTAGTGTCACACACTAACTGGCTAGCGGTCTGTAATCACACGCTCTGTCTCTCTGTCTCTCTCTTTTTCAGCTTCCTTATAAAGTGAGTCTGAGGCGCCGTCTTCAGAGTGAAGGGTGAAGAGGCTACTTGATGCTGCTAGCTGAGAGGCTGCAGACACGGGGACAGGGTGCATGGGGTGGGAGGTTCATTTCAACTGCTGTACTCAATCTACTTAATAAATGATAATGTGACAAACTGAGAAAAGAGACACTCCTACCTATCTGATTAGTACCGTTATATCACACACACCTGTTCTGAAGGAGTTGAGCTCTTGAGGTCTGAATGTGTTTTATTTGACAGTGTCTGACCAAATGACAGAGAGACAGAGAGAGAGACAGAGAGAGGGGACAGAGAGAGGGACAGAGAGAGCCAGAGAGAGAGAGAGAGGACAGGAGAGGAGAGGAGAAGAGGAAAGAGAGCGAGACATGCAGAGGAGAAGAGGAAAGAGAGCGAGACATGCAGAGGAGAAGAGGAAAGAGAGCAAGACATGCAGAGGAGAAGAGGAAAGAGAGAGACATGCAGAGGAGAAGAGGAAAGAGAGGGAGATATGCAGAGGAAAGAGGAAAGAGAGGCGAGACATGCAAGAGGAGAAGAGGAGAAGAAAGGAGATATGCAGAGGAGAAGAGGAAAGAGAAAGAAGAGAGAAGAGGAGATAGCGAGATTAATGAGAGAGGAAGAGAAAGAGAGCGAGACAGATGCAGAGGAGAAGAGGAAAGAGAGCGAGACATGAAAAGGAGAAGAGGAAAGAGAGCGAGACATGAGAAAAGGGAGAAGAGGAAAGAGA
>NW_025550554.1:0-69679 GCF_905237065.1 Salmo salar
GCACAGGCGGACAGTTTGATAGATGGGTGATAGGTGGTGGAAGAGACGGCATACAGGCGGGACAGTTCGATAGATGGGTGATAGGTGGTGGAAGAGACGTGGGCATACAGGGGGGACAGTTCTGATAGATGGGGAAGGTGGTGGAAGAGACGGGCATACAGGCGGGGACAGTTCTGATAGATGGTGATAGGTGGAAGAGACGCGGCATACAGGCGGGACAGTTCTGATAGATGGGTGATAGGTGGTGGAAGAGACGGGGCATACAGGCGGGACAGTTCTGATAGATGGGTGAAGGTGGTGGAAGAGACGGGGCATACAGGCGGGGACAGTTCTGATAGATGGGTGGTGGAAGAGACGGGGCATACAGGCGGGACAGTTCTGATAGATGGGTGATAGGTGGTGGAAGAGACGGGCATACAGGCGGGGACAGTTCTGATAGACGAGAGGTGGTGGAAGAGACGGGCACACAGGCGGGACAGTTCTGATAGATGGGTGGTGGAAGAGACGGGCATACAGGCGGGACAGTTCTGATAGATGGTGAATGGTGGAAGAGACGGGCATACAGGCGGGGACAGTTCTGATAGATGGGTGATAGGTGGTGGAAGAGACGTGGCATACAGGCGGGACAGTTCTGATAGATGGGTGAAGGTGGGAAGAGACGGGGCACACAGGCGGACAGTTCTGATAGATGGGTGAGGTGGAAGAGACGGGCACACAGGCGGGGACAGTTCTGATAGATGGGTGATAGGTGGTGGAAGAGACGGGGCATACAGGCGGGACAGTTCTGATAGATGGGTGATAGGTGGTGGAAGAGACGTGGCATACAGGCGGGGACAGTTCTGATAGATGGGTGAAGGTGGTGGAAGAGACGGGGCACACAGGCGGGGACAGTTCTGATAGATGGGTGAAGGTGGTGGAAGAGACGGGCATACAGGCGAGGACAGTTCTGATAGATGGGTGATAGGTGGTGGAAGAGACGGGGCATACAGGCGGGACAGTTCTGATAGATGGTGATAGGTGGTGGAAGAGACGGGGCATACAGGCGGGGACAGTTCTGATAGATGGGGATAGGTGGTGGAAGAGACGTGGGCATACAGGCGGGGACAGTTCTGATAGATGGGAAGGTGGCGGAAGAGACGGGGCACACAGGCGGGACAGTTCTGATAGATGGGAAGGTGGTGGAAGAGACGGGCACACAGGCGGGACAGTTCTGATAGATGGGTGAAGGTGGTGGAAGAGACGGGGCATACAGGCGGGGACAGTTCTGATAGATGGGTGATAGGTGGTGGAAGAGACGGGGCATACAGGCGGGACAGTTCTGATAGATGGGTGATAGGTGGTGGAAGAGACGGGGCATACAGGCGGGGACAGTTCTGATAGATGGGTGATAGGTGGTGGAAGAGACGGGGCATACAGGCGGGGACAGTTCTGATAGATGGGTGATAGGTGGTGGAAGAGACGGGCATACAGGCGGGGACAGTTCTGATAGATGGGTGATAGGTGGTGGAAGAGACGGGCACACAGGCGGGGACAGTTCTGATAGATGGGGAAGGTGGTGGAAGAGACGGGGCATACAGGCGGGGACAGTTCTGATAGATGGGTGAAGGTGGGGAAGAGACGGGGCATACAGGCGGGACAGTTCTGATAGATGGGTGATAGGTGGTGGAAGAGAC
Source organism: Salmo salar (assembly GCF_905237065.1). Taxonomy (NCBI): domain Eukaryota; kingdom Metazoa; phylum Chordata; class Actinopteri; order Salmoniformes; family Salmonidae; genus Salmo; species Salmo salar. The sequence continues at coordinate 1,674 of NW_025550554.1, forward strand.
GGGCACACAGGCGGGACAGTTCTGATAGATGGGGATGGTGGTGGAAGAGACGGGGCATACAGGCGGGGACAGTTCTGATAGATGGGTGATAGGTGGTGGAAGAGACGGGCACACAGGCGGGGACAGTTCTGATAGATGGGTGATAGGTGGTGGAAGAGACGGGGGCATACAGGCGGGGACAGTTCTGATAGATGGGTGATAGGTGGTGGAAGAGACGAGCATACAGGCGGACAGTTCTGATAGATGGGTGATAGGTGGGAAGAGACGGGGCATACAGGCGGGGACAGTTCTGATAGATGGGTGAGGTGGAAGAGACGGGCATACAGGCGGGGACAGTTCTGATAGATGGGTGATAGGTGGTGGAAGAGACGGGCACACAGGCGGGGACAGTTCTGATAGATGGGTGGTGGAAGAGACGGGGCATACAGGCGGGGACAGTTCTGATAGATGGGTGATAGGTGGTGGAAGAGACGGGGCATACAGGCGGGGACAGTTCTGATAGATGGGTGATAGGTGGTGGAAGAGACGGGGCATACAGGCGGGGACAGTTCTGATAGATGGTGATAGGTGGAAGAGACGGGCATACAGGCGGGGACAGTTCTGATAGATGGGTGGTGGAAGAGACGGGGCACACAGGCGGGGACAGTTCTGATAGATGGGTGATAGGTGGTGGAAGAGACGGGCATACAGGCGGGGACAGTTCTGATAGATGGGTGATAGGTGGTGGAAGAGACGGGGCATACAGGCGGGGACAGTTCTGATAGATGGGGGAGGTGGTGGAAGAGACGGGCATACAGGCGGGGACAGTTCTGATAGATGGGTGATAGGTGGTGGAAGAGACGCGGCATACAGGCGGGACAGTTCTGATAGATGGGTGATAGGTGGTGGAAGAGACGGGGCATACAGGCGGGACAGTTCTGATAGATGGAGGTGGTGGAAGAGACGGGCACACAGGCGGGGACAGTTCTGATAGATGGGTGATAGGTGGTGGAAGAGACGTGGCATACAGGCGGGACAGTTCTGATAGATGGGTGATAGGTGGTGGAAGAGACGGGGCATACAGGCGGGACAGTTCTGATAGATGGGTGATAGGTGGTGGAAGAGACGGGCATACAGGCGGGACAGTTCTGATAGATGGGTGATAGGTGGTGGAAGAGACGGGCACACAGGCGGGACAGTTCTGATAGATGGGTGATAGGTGGTGGAAGAGACGGGCATACAGGCGGGGACAGTTCTGATAGATGGGTGATAGGTGGTGGAAGAGACGGGGCATACAGGCGGGACAGTTCTGATAGATGGGTGAAGGTGGTGGAAGAGACGTGGGCATACAGGCGGGGACAGTTCTGATAGATGGGTGATATGGTGGAAGAGACGTGGCATACAGGCGGGGACAGTTCTGATAGATGGGTGATAGGTGGTGGAAGAGACGGGGCATACAGGCGGGGACAGTTCTGATAGATGGGTGAAGGTGGTGGAAGAGACGTGGCATACAGGCGGGGACAGTTCTGATAGATGGGTGATATGGTGGAAGAGACGGGCATACAGGCGGGGACAGTTCTGATAGATGGGTGATAGGTGGTGGAAGAGACGGGGCATACAGGCGGGGACAGTTCTGATAGATGGGTGATAGGTGGTGGAAGAGACGGGGCACACAGGCGGGACAGTTCTGATAGATGGGTGATAGGTGGTGGAAGAGACGGGGCATACAGGCGGGGACAGTTCTGATAGATGGGTGAAGGTGGTGGAAGAGACGGGGCATACAGGCGGGGACAGTTCTGATAGATGGGTGAGGTGGTGGAAGAGACGGGCATACAGGCGGGGACAGTTCTGATAGATGGGTGATAGGTGGGGAAGAGACGGGCATACAGGCGGGACAGTTCTGATAGATGGGTGATAGGTGGGGGAAGAGACGTGGGCATACAGGCGGGGACAGTTCTGATAGATGGGTGATAGGTGGAAGAGACGGGGCATACAGGCGGGGACAGTTCTGATAGATGGGTGATAGGTGGTGGAAGAGACGGGGCATACAGGCGGGGACAGTTCTGATAGATGGGTGATAGGTGGTGGAAGAGACGGGGCACACAGGCGGGACAGTTCTGATAGATGGGTGAATGGTGGAAGAGACGGGCATACAGGCGGGGACAGTTCTGATAGATGGGTGATAGGTGGTGGAAGAGACGGGCATACAGGCGGGACAGTTCTGATAGATGGGTGATAGGTGGTGGAAGAGACGGGGCATACAGGCGGGGACAGTTCTGATAGATGGGGATAGGTGGTGGAAGAGACGTGGCATACAGGCGGGGACAGTTCTGATAGATGGGTGATAGGTGGTGGAAGAGACGGGGCACACAGGCGGGGACAGTTCTGATAGATGGGTGATAGGTGGTGGAAGAGACGTGGGCACACAGGCGGGGACAGTTCTGATAGATGGGTGATAGGTGGTGAAGAGACGGGCATACAGGCGGGGACAGTTCTGATAGATGGGTGAAGGTGGTGGAAGAGACGGGGCATACAGGCGGGGACAGTTCTGATAGATGGGTGGTGGAAGAGACGGGGCATACAGGCGGGGACAGTTCTGATAGATGGGTGATAGGTGGTGGAAGAGACGTGGCATACAGGCGGGGACAGTTCTGATAGATGGGTGATAGGTGGTGGAAGAGACGGGGCATACAGGCGGGGACAGTTCTGATAGACGGGTGATAGGTGGTGGAAGAGACGTGGGCATACAGGCGGGACAGTTCTGATAGATGGGTGATAGGTGGTGGAAGAGACGGGGCATACAGGCGGGGACAGTTCTGATAGATGGGTGATAGGTGGTGGAAGAGACGGGGCACACAGGCGGGGACAGTTCTGATAGATGGGTGATAGGTGGTGGAAGAGACGGGCATACAGGCGGGACAGTTCTGATAGATGGGGAGGTGGTGGAAGAGACGGGGCATACAGGCGGGGACAGTTCTGATAGATGGGTGATAGGTGGTGGAAGAGACGGGGCATACAGGCGGGACAGTTCTGATAGATGGGTGGTGGAAGAGACGGGGCATACAGGCGGGACAGTTCTGATAGATGGGTGATAGGTGGAAGAGACGGCATACAGGCGGGGACAGTTCTGATAGATGGGGGTGGTGGAAGAGACGGGGCATACAGGCGGGGACAGTTCTGATAGATGGGTGATAGGTGGTGGAAGAGACGGGGCATACAGGCGGGGACAGTTCTGATAGATGGGTGGTGGAAGAGACGGGCATACAGGCGGGGACAGTTCTGATAGATGGGTGGTGGAAGAGACGGGCATACAGGCGGGGACAGTTCTGATAGATGGGAGTGGTGGAAGAGACGGGGCATACAGGCGGGGACAGTTCTGATAGATGGGTGATAGGTGGTGGAAGAGACGGGGCATACAGGCGGGGACAGTTCTGATAGATGGGTGATAGGTGGTGGAAGAGACGTGGCACACAGGCGGGGACAGTTCTGATAGATGGGGTGGTGGAAGAGACGAGGCATACAGGCGGGGACAGTTCTGATAGATGGGTGATAGGTGGTGGAAGAGACGGGGCATACAGGCGGGACAGTTCTGATAGATGGGTGATAGGTGGTGGAAGAGACGGGGCATACAGGCGGGGACAGTTCTGATAGATGGGTGAGGTGGAAGAGACGGGGCATACAGGCGGGGACAGTTCTGATAGATGGGTGATAGGTGGTGGAAGAGACGAGGCATACAGGCGGGGACAGTTCTGATAGATGGTGATAGGTGGTGGAAGAGACGGGGCATACAGGCGGGACAGTTCTGATAGATGGGGTGGTGGAAGAGACGGGGCATACAGGCGGGGACAGTTCTGATAGATGGGTGATAGGTGGTGGAAGAGACGGGGCATACAGGCGGGGACAGTTCTGATAGATGGGTGATAGGTGGTGGAAGAGACGGGCATACAGGCGGGACAGTTCTGATAGATGGGTGGTGGAAGAGACGGGCATACAGGCGGGACAGTTCTGATAGATGGGTGATAGGTGGTGGAAGAGACGGGCACACAGGCGGGGACAGTTCTGATAGATGGGTGATAGGTGGGGGAAGAGACGGGCATACAGGCGGGACAGTTCTGATAGATGGGTGATAGGTGGTGGAAGAGACGGGGCATACAGGCGGGACAGTTCTGATAGATGGGTGATAGGTGGTGGAAGAGACGGGCATACAGGCGGGACAGTTCTGATAGATGGGTGATAGGTGGTGGAAGAGACGGGCATACAGGCGGGACAGTTCTGATAGATGGGTGATAGGTGGGGGAAGAGACGTGGCATACAGGCGGGGACAGTTCTGATAGATGGGTGATAGGTGGTGGAAGAGACGGGGCATACAGGCGGGGACAGTTCTGATAGATGGGTGATAGGTGGTGGAAGAGACGTGGGCATACAGGCGGGGACAGTTCTGATAGATGGGTGGTGGAAGAGACGGGCATACAGGCGGGGACAGTTCTGATAGATGGGTGATAGGTGGTGGAAGAGACGGGGCATACAGGCGGGACAGTTCTGATAGATGGTGTGGTGGAAGAGACGGGGCATACAGGCGGGGACAGTTCTGATAGATGGGTGATAGGTGGTGGAAGAGACGGGCATACAGGCGGGACAGTTCTGATAGATGGGTGGTGGAAGAGACGGGGCATACAGGCGGGGACAGTTCTGATAGATGGGTGGTGGAAGAGACGCGGGCATACAGGCGGGGACAGTTCTGATAGATGGTGAAGGTGGAAGAGACGGGGCATACAGGCGGGGACAGTTCTGATAGATGGGTGATAGGTGGTGGAAGAGACGGGGCATACAGGCGGGGACAGTTCTGATAGATGGGTGATAGGTGGTGGAAGAGACGGGGCATACAGGCGGGGACAGTTCTGATAGATGGGTGGTGGAAGAGACGCGGGCATACAGGCGGGGACAGTTCTGATAGACGGGTGATAGGTGGTGGAAGAGACGGGGCATACAGGCGGGGACAGTTCTGATAGATGGGTGATAGGTGGTGGAAGAGACGTGGCATACAGGCGGGGACAGTTCTGATAGATGGGAAGGTGGTGGAAGAGACGGGGCATACAGGCGGGGACAGTTCTGATAGATGGGTGATAGGTGGTGGAAGAGACGGGCATACAGGCGGGGACAGTTCTGATAGATGGGTGATAGGTGGGGGAAGAGACGTGGCATACAGGCGGGGACAGTTCTGATAGATGGGTAGGTGGAAGAGACGGGCACACAGGCGGGACAGTTCTGATAGATGGGTGATAGGTGGTGGAAGAGACGTGGCATACAGGCGGGGACAGTTCTGATAGATGGGTGATAGGTGGTGGAAGAGACGGGGCATACAGGCGGGGACAGTTCTGATAGATGGGTGATAGGTGGTGGAAGAGACGGGGCATACAGGCGGGACAGTTCTGATAGATGGGTGATAGGTGGTGGAAGAGACGGGGCATACAGGCGGGGACAGTTCTGATAGATGGGTGATAGGTGGTGGAAGAGACGTGGCATACAGGCGGGGACAGTTCTGATAGATGGGTGAAGGTGGTGGAAGAGACGTGGCACACAGGCGGGGACAGTTCTGATAGATGGGTGATAGGTGGTGGAAGAGACGGGGCATACAGGCGGGACAGTTCTGATAGATGGGTGATAGGTGGTGGAAGAGACGTGGGCATACAGGCGGGGACAGTTCTGATAGATGGGTGATAGGTGGTGGAAGAGACGGGCATACAGGCGGGGACAGTTCTGATAGATGGGTGATAGGTGGTGGAAGAGACGGGCATACAGGCGGGGACAGTTCTGATAGATGGGTGATAGGTGGTGGAAGAGACGTGGGCATACAGGCGGGGACAGTTCTGATAGATGGGTGATAGGTGGTGGAAGAGACGGGGCACACAGGCGGGGACAGTTCTGATAGATGGGTGATAGGTGGTGGAAGAGACGTGGGCATACAGGCGGGGACAGTTCTGATAGATGGGTGATAGGTGGTGGAAGAGACGGGCATACAGGCGGGGACAGTTCTGATAGATGGGTGATAGGTGGTGGAAGAGACGTGGCATACAGGCGGGGACAGTTCTGATAGATGGGTGATAGGTGGTGGAAGAGACGGGGCATACAGGCGGGACAGTTCTGATAGATGGGTGATAGGTGGTGGAAGAGACGGGCATACAGGCGGGGACAGTTCTGATAGATGGGTGATAGGTGGAAGAGACGGGCATACAGGCGGGGACAGTTCTGATAGATGGGTGATAGGTGGTGGAAGAGACGTGGCACACAGGCGGGGACAGTTCTGATAGATGGGTGATAGGTGGAAGAGACGGGGCATACAGGCGGGGACAGTTCTGATAGATGGGTGATAGGTGGTGGAAGAGACGGGGCATACAGGCGGGACAGTTCTGATAGATGGGTGGTGGAAGAGACGGGCATACAGGCGGGGACAGTTCTGATAGATGGTGATATGGTGGAAGAGACGGGGCATACAGGCGGGACAGTTCTGATAGATGGGTGGTGGAAGAGACGTGGGCATACAGGCGGGGACAGTTCTGATAGATGGGTGATAGGTGGTGGAAGAGACGTGGCATACAGGCGGGGACAGTTCTGATAGATGGGTGATAGGTGGTGGAAGAGACGGGGCATACAGGCGGGACAGTTCTGATAGATGGGTGATAGGTGGTGAAGAGACGGGCATACAGGCGGGGACAGTTCTGATAGATGGGTGATAGGTGGTGGAAGAGACGGGGCATACAGGCGGGGACAGTTCTGATAGATGGGTGATAGGTGGTGGAAGAGACGGGGCATACAGGCGGGGACAGTTCTGATAGATGGGTGGTGGTGGAAGAGACGTGGCATACAGGCGGGACAGTTCTGATAGATGGGTGATAGGTGGTGGAAGAGACGGGCATACAGGCGGGGACAGTTCTGATAGATGGGTGATAGGTGGTGGAAGAGACGGGCATACAGGCGGGGACAGTTCTGATAGATGGGTGATAGGTGGTGGAAGAGACGGGGCATACAGGCGGGGACAGTTCTGATAGATGGGTGATAGGTGGTGGAAGAGACGGGGCATACAGGCGGGACAGTTCTGATAGATGGGTGATAGGTGGGGGAAGAGACGGGGCATACAGGCGGGGACAGTTCTGATAGATGGGTAGGTGGAAGAGACGGGGCATACAGGCGGGACAGTTCTGATAGATGGGTGATAGGTGGTGGAAGAGACGCGGCATACAGGCGGGACAGTTCTGATAGATGGGTGATAGGTGGTGGAAGAGACGGGCATACAGGCGGGGACAGTTCTGATAGATGGGTGATAGGTGGTGGAAGAGACGGGCATACAGGCGGGGACAGTTCTGATAGATGGGTGATAGGTGGTGGAAGAGACGGGGCATACAGGCGAGGACAGTTCTGATAGATGGGTGATAGGTGGTGGAAGAGACGGGCATACAGGCGGGGACAGTTCTGATAGATGGGTGATAGGTGGTGGAAGAGACGTGGCACACAGGCGGGGACAGTTCTGATAGACGGGTGATAGGTGGTGGAAGAGACGTGGCATACAGGCGGGACAGTTCTGATAGATGGGTGATAGGTGGTGGAAGAGACGGGGCATACAGGCGGGGACAGTTCTGATAGATGGGTGATAGGTGGTGGAAGAGACGGGGCATACAGGCGGGACAGTTCTGATAGATGGGTGATAGGTGGTGGAAGAGACGGGGCATACAGGCGGGGACAGTTCTGATAGATGGGTGATAGGTGGTGGAAGAGACGGGCATACAGGCGGGGACAGTTCTGATAGATGGGTGATAGGTGGGGGAAGAGACGGGGCATACAGGCGGGGACAGTTCTGATAGATGGGTGATAGTGGTGGAAGAGACGGGCATACAGGCGGGGACAGTTCTGATAGATGGGTGATAGGTGGTGGAAGAGACGGGGCATACAGGCGGGGACAGTTCTGATAGATGGGTGATAGGTGGTGGAAGAGACGGGCATACAGGCGGGGACAGTTCTGATAGATGGGTGATAGGTGGTGGAAGAGACGGGCATACAGGCGGGGACAGTTCTGATAGATGGGTGATAGGTGGTGGAAGAGACGGGGCATACAGGCGGGGACAGTTCTGATAGATGGGTGATAGGTGGTGGAAGAGACGGGCATACAGGCGGGGACAGTTCTGATAGACGGGTGATAGGTGGTGGAAGAGACGTGGGCATACAGGCGGGGACAGTTCTGATAGATGGGTGATAGGTGGTGGAAGAGACGGGCATACAGGCGGGACAGTTCTGATAGATGGGTGATAGGTGGTGGAAGAGACGGGGCATACAGGCGGGACAGTTCTGATAGATGGGTGGTGGAAGAGACGGGGCATACAGGCGGGGACAGTTCTGATAGATGGGTGATATGGTGGAAGAGACGTGGCATACAGGCGGGACAGTTCTGATAGATGAGAAGGTGGTGGAAGAGACGGGGCATACAGGCGGGGACAGTTCTGATAGATGGGTGATAGGTGGTGGAAGAGACGGGCATACAGGCGGGACAGTTCTGATAGATGAAAGGTGGTGGAAGAGACGGGGCATACAGGGGGGACAGTTCTGATAGATGGGTGGTGGAAGAGACGGGCATACAGGCGGGACAGTTCTGATAGATGGGTAGGTGGAAGAGACGTGGCATACAGGCGGGGACAGTTCTGATAGATGGGTGATAGGTGGTGGAAGAGACGTGGCATACAGGCGGGGACAGTTCTGATAGATGGGTGATAGGTGGTGGAAGAGACGGGGCATACAGGCGGGGACAGTTCTGATAGATGGGTGGTGGAAGAGACGGGGCATACAGGCGGGGACAGTTCTGATAGATGGGTGATAGGTGGTGGAAGAGACGGGCATACAGGCGGGACAGTTCTGATAGATGGGTGATAGGTGGTGGAAGAGACGTGGGCATACAGGCGGGGACAGTTCTGATAGATGGGTGAATGGTGGAAGAGACGGGGCATACAGGCGGGGACAGTTCTGATAGATGGGTGATAGGTGGTGGAAGAGACGTGGCATACAGGCGGGGACAGTTCTGATAGATGGGTGATAGGTGGTGGAAGAGACGGGGCATACAGGCGGGGACAGTTCTGATAGATGGGTGATATGGTGGAAGAGACGTGGCATACAGGCGGGACAGTTCTGATAGATGGGTGAAGGTGGTGGAAGAGACGTGGGCATACAGGCGGGGACAGTTCTGATAGATGGGTGATAGGTGGTGGAAGAGACGGGGCATACAGGCGGGGACAGTTCTGATAGATGGGTGATAGGTGGTGGAAGAGACGGGCACACAGGCGGGGACAGTTCTGATAGATGGGTGATAGGTGGTGGAAGAGACGGAGCATACAGGCGGGACAGTTCTGATAGATGGGTGATAGGTGGGGAAGAGACGGGGCATACAGGCGGGGACAGTTCTGATAGATGGGTGATAGGTGGTGGAAGAGACGGGGCATACAGGCGGGGACAGTTCTGATAGATGGGTGATAGGTGGTGGAAGAGACGTGGCATACAGGCGGGGACAGTTCTGATAGACGGGTGATAGGTGGTGGAAGAGACGGGCACACAGGCGGGGACAGTTCTGATAGATGGGTGATAGGTGGTGGAAGAGACGGGCATACAGGCGGGGACAGTTCTGATAGATGGGTGATAGGTGGTGGAAGAGACGGGCATACAGGCGGGGACAGTTCTGATAGATGGGTGATAGGTGGTGGAAGAGACGGGCATACAGGCGGGGACAGTTCTGATAGATGGGTGATAGGTGGTGGAAGAGACGTGGCATACAGGCGGGACAGTTCTGATAGATGGGTGATAGGTGGGGGAAGAGACGGGGCATACAGGCGGGGACAGTTCTGATAGATGGGGAATGGTGGAAGAGACGGGGCATACAGGCGGGGACAGTTCTGATAGATGGGTGATAGGTGGTGGAAGAGACGTGGCATACAGGCGGGGACAGTTCTGATAGATGGGTGATAGGTGGTGGAAGAGACGGGGCACACAGGCGGGGACAGTTCTGATAGATGGGTGATAGTGGTGGAAGAGACGGGCATACAGGCGGGGACAGTTCTGATAGATGGGTGATAGGTGGTGGAAGAGACGGGGCATACAGGCGGGGACAGTTCTGATAGATGGGTGATAGGTGGTGGAAGAGACGGGCATACAGGCGGGGACAGTTCTGATAGATGGGTAGGTGGAAGAGACGGGCATACAGGCGGGGACAGTTCTGATAGATGGGTGATAGGTGGTGGAAGAGACGGGCATACAGGCGGGGACAGTTCTGATAGATGGGTGATAGGTGGTGGAAGAGACGGGGCACACAGGCGGGGACAGTTCTGATAGATGGGTGGTGGAAGAGACGGGGCATACAGGCGGGGACAGTTCTGATAGATGGGTGATATGGTGGAAGAGACGGGCATACAGGCGGGGACAGTTCTGATAGATGGGTGGTGGAAGAGACGGGGCATACAGGCGGGGACAGTTCTGATAGATGGGTGATAGGTGGTGGAAGAGACGGGGCATACAGGCGGGACAGTTCTGATAGATGGGTGGTGGAAGAGACGGGGCATACAGGCGGGGACAGTTCTGATAGATGGGTGGTGGAAGAGACGGGCATACAGGCGGGGACAGTTCTGATAGATGGGTAGGTGGAAGAGACGTGGGCACACAGGCGGGACAGTTCTGATAGATGGGTGATAGGTGGTGGAAGAGACGGGCATACAGGCGGGGACAGTTCTGATAGATGGGTGATAGGTGGTGGAAGAGACGGGGCATACAGGCGGGACAGTTCTGATAGATGGGTGAGGTGGAAGAGACGTGGGCATACAGGCGGGGACAGTTCTGATAGATGGGTGATAGGTGGTGGAAGAGACGGGGCATACAGGCGGGGACAGTTCTGATAGATGGGTGATAGGTGGTGGAAGAGACGGGCATACAGGCGGGACAGTTCTGATAGATGGGTGAAGGTGGAAGAGACGGGGCATACAGGCGGGGACAGTTCTGATAGATGGGTGATAGGTGGTGGAAGAGACGGGGCATACAGGCGGGGACAGTTCTGATAGATGGGTGATAGGTGGTGGAAGAGACGGGGCATACAGGCGGGGACAGTTCTGATAGATGGGTGGTGGAAGAGACGGGGCATACAGGCGGGGACAGTTCTGATAGATGGGTGATAGGTGGTGGAAGAGACGGGGCATACAGGCGGGGACAGTTCTGATAGATGGGTGATAGGTGGTGGAAGAGACGGGGCATACAGGCGGGGACAGTTCTGATAGATGGGTGGTGGAAGAGACGGGGCATACAGGCGGGGACAGTTCTGATAGATGGGTGATAGGTGGTGGAAGAGACGTGGCATACAGGCGGGGACAGTTCTGATAGATGGGTGATAGGTGGTGGAAGAGACGTGGCATACAGGCGGGACAGTTCTGATAGATGGGTGATAGGTGGTGGAAGAGACGGGGCACACAGGCGGGGACAGTTCTGATAGATGGGTGATAGGTGGTGGAAGAGACGGGGCATACAGGCGGGACAGTTCTGATAGATGGGTGATAGGTGGTGGAAGAGACGGGGCATACAGGCGGGGACAGTTCTGATAGATGGGTGATAGGTGGTGGAAGAGACGGGGCATACAGGCGGGGACAGTTCTGATAGATGGGTGATAGGTGGGGGAAGAGACGTGGCATACAGGCGGGGACAGTTCTGATAGATGGGTGATAGGTGGTGGAAGAGACGGGGCATACAGGCGGGGACAGTTCTGATAGATGGGTGATAGGTGGTGGAAGAGACGGGGCATACAGGCGGGGACAGTTCTGATAGATGGGTGATAGGTGGTGGAAGAGACGGGGCATACAGGCGGGGACAGTTCTGATAGATGGGTGATAGGTGGTGGAAGAGACGTGGCATACAGGCGGGGACAGTTCTGATAGATGGGTGATATGGTGGAAGAGACGGGGCATACAGGCGGGGACAGTTCTGATAGATGGGTGATAGGTGGGGAAGAGACGTGGCATACAGGCGGGGACAGTTCTGATAGATGGGTGATAGGTGGTGGAAGAGACGGGGCACACAGGCGGGGACAGTTCTGATAGATGGGTGGTGGAAGAGACGGGGCATACAGGCGGGGACAGTTCTGATAGATGGGTGATAGGTGGTGGAAGAGACGTGGCATACAGGCGGGGACAGTTCTGATAGATGGGTGAGGTGGAAGAGACGGGCATACAGGCGGGACAGTTCTGATAGATGGGTGATAGGTGGTGGAAGAGACGTGGGCATACAGGCGGGGACAGTTCTGATAGATGGGTGATATGGTGGAAGAGACGGGCATACAGGCGGGGACAGTTCTGATAGATGAGAAGGTGGTGGAAGAGACGGGGCATACAGGCGGGGACAGTTCTGATAGATGGGTGGTGGAAGAGACGGGGCATACAGGCGGGACAGTTCTGATAGATGGGTGATAGGTGGTGGAAGAGACGGGGCACACAGGCGGGGACAGTTCTGATAGATGGGTGATAGGTGGTGGAAGAGACGGGCATACAGGCGGGACAGTTCTGATAGATGGGTGATAGGTGGTGGAAGAGACGGGCATACAGGCGGGGACAGTTCTGATAGATGGGTGATAGGTGGTGGAAGAGACGGGCATACAGGCGGGACAGTTCTGATAGATGGGTGGTGGAAGAGACGTGGCATACAGGCGGGGACAGTTCTGATAGATGGGTGATAGGTGGTGGAAGAGACGGGGCATACAGGCGGGGACAGTTCTGATAGATGGGTGATAGGTGGTGGAAGAGACGGGGCATACAGGCGGGGACAGTTCTGATAGATGGGTGATAGGTGGTGGAAGAGACGGGCATACAGGCGGGACAGTTCTGATAGATGGGTGATAGGTGGTGGAAGAGACGTGGCATACAGGCGAGGACAGTTCTGATAGATGGGTGATAGGTGGTGGAAGAGACGTGGCATACAGGCGGGACAGTTCTGATAGATGGGTGATAGGTGGTGGAAGAGACGGGGCATACAGGCGGGGACAGTTCTGATAGATGGGTGATAGGTGGTGGAAGAGACGGGGCATACAGGCGGGGACAGTTCTGATAGATGGGTGATAGGTGGTGGAAGAGACGGGGCATACAGGCGGGACAGTTCTGATAGATGGGTGATAGGTGGTGGAAGAGACGGGGCATACAGGCGGGGACAGTTCTGATAGATGGGTGATAGGTGGTGGAAGAGACGGGCATACAGGCGGGACAGTTCTGATAGATGGGTGATAGGTGGTGGAAGAGACGTGGCATACAGGCGGGACAGTTCTGATAGATAGGTGGTGGAAGAGACGTGGCATACAGGCGGGGACAGTTCTGATAGATGGGTGATAGGTGGTGGAAGAGACGGGCATACAGGCGGGGACAGTTCTGATAGATGGGTGATAGGTGGTGGAAGAGACGGGGCATACAGGCGGGGACAGTTCTGATAGATGGGTGATAGGTGGTGGAAGAGACGTGGCATACAGGCGGGGACAGTTCTGATAGATGGGTAGGTGGAAGAGACGAGGCATACAGGCGGGGACAGTTCTGATAGATGGGTGGTGGAAGAGACGGGGCATACAGGCGGGGACAGTTCTGATAGATGGGTAGGCGGAAGAGACGGGGCATACAGGCGGGACAGTTCTGATAGATGGGTGATAGGTGGTGGAAGAGACGCGGCATACAGGCGGGGACAGTTCTGATAGATGGGTGATAGGTGGTGGAAGAGACGGGGCATACAGGCGGGACAGTTCTGATAGATGGGTGATAGGTGGTGGAAGAGACGTGGGCATACAGGCGGGGACAGTTCTGATAGATGGGTGATAGGTGGTGGAAGAGACGGGGCATACAGGCGGGGACAGTTCTGATAGATGGGTGGTGGAAGAGACGGGGCATACAGGCGGGGACAGTTCTGATAGATGGGTAGGTGGAAGAGACGGGCATACAGGCGGGGACAGTTCTGATAGATGGGTGATAGGTGGTGGAAGAGACGTGGCATACAGGCGGGGACAGTTCTGATAGATGGGTGGCGGAAGAGACGGGGCATACAGGCGGGACAGTTCTGATAGATGGGTGATAGGTGGTGGAAGAGACGTGGCATACAGGCGGGGACAGTTCTGATAGATGGGTGATAGGTGGTGGAAGAGACGGGCATACAGGCGGGGACAGTTCTGATAGATGGGTGATAGGTGGTGGAAGAGACGGGCACACAGGCGGGGACAGTTCTGATAGATGGGTGGTGGAAGAGACGGGGCATACAGGCGGGGACAGTTCTGATAGATGGGTGATAGGTGGTGGAAGAGACGGGGCATACAGGCGGGGACAGTTCTGATAGATGGGTGATAGGTGGTGGAAGAGACGGGGCATACAGGCGGGGACAGTTCTGATAGATGGGTGATAGGTGGTGGAAGAGACGGGGCATACAGGCGGGACAGTTCTGATAGATGAAGGTGGTGGAAGAGACGGGGCATACAGGCGGGGACAGTTCTGATAGATGGGTGATAGGTGGTGGAAGAGACGGGCATACAGGCGGGGACAGTTCTGATAGATGGGTGATAGGTGGTGGAAGAGACGGGGCATACAGGCGGGGACAGTTCTGATAGATGGTGATATGGTGGAAGAGACGGGGCATACAGGCGGGGACAGTTCTGATAGATGGGTGATAGTGGTGGAAGAGACGGGCATACAGGCGGGGACAGTTCTGATAGATGGGTGGTGGAAGAGACGGGGCATACAGGCGGGGACAGTTCTGATAGATGGGTGATAGGTGGTGGAAGAGACGGGCATACAGGCGGGGACAGTTCTGATAGATGGGGTGGTGGAAGAGACGGGCACACAGGCGGGACAGTTCTGATAGATGGGTGATAGGTGGTGGAAGAGACGGGGCATACAGGCGGGACAGTTCTGATAGATGGGTGATAGGTGGGGGAAGAGACGGGGCATACAGGCGGGGACAGTTCTGATAGATGGGTGATAGGTGGTGGAAGAGACGGGGCATACAGGCGGGGACAGTTCTGATAGATGGGTGATAGGTGGTGGAAGAGACGTGGGCATACAGGCGGGGACAGTTCTGATAGATGGGTGGTGGAAGAGACGAGGCATACAGGCGGGGACAGTTCTGATAGAGGGGATAGGTGGAAGAGACGGGCATACAGGCGGGACAGTTCTGATAGATGGGTGATAGGTGGTGGAAGAGACGGGCATACAGGCGGGGACAGTTCTGATAGATGGGTGATAGGTGGTGGAAGAGACGGGGCATACAGGCGGGGACAGTTCTGATAGATGGGTGATAGGTGGTGGAAGAGACGGGGCATACAGGCGGGGACAGTTCTGATAGATGGGTGATAGGTGGTGGAAGAGACGTGGCATACAGGCGGGACAGTTCTGATAGATGGGTGGTGGAAGAGACGGGCATACAGGCGGGGACAGTTCTGATAGATGGGTAGGTGGAAGAGACGGGGCATACAGGCGGGGACAGTTCTGATAGATGAGTGATAGGTGGTGGAAGAGACGGGCATACAGGCGGGGACAGTTCTGATAGATGGGTGGTGGAAGAGACGGGCATACAGGCGGGACAGTTCTGATAGATGGGTGATAGGTGGTGGAAGAGACGGGGCATACAGGCGGGACAGTTCTGATAGATGGGTGATAGGTGGTGGAAGAGACGGGGGCATACAGGCGGGGACAGTTCTGATAGATGGGTGATAGGTGGTGGAAGAGACGGGGCACACAGGCGGGGACAGTTCTGATAGATGGGTGGTGGAAGAGACGTGGCATACAGGCGGGGACAGTTCTGATAGATGGGTGATAGGTGGTGGAAGAGACGGGGCATACAGGCGGGGACAGTTCTGATAGATGGGTGATAGGTGGTGGAAGAGACGGGGCATACAGGCGGGGACAGTTCTGATAGATGGGTGATAGGTGGGGAAGAGACGGGGCATACAGGCGGGACAGTTCTGATAGATGGGTGGTGGAAGAGACGGGGCATACAGGCGGGGACAGTTCTGATAGATGGGTGATAGGTGGGGGAAGAGACGGGGCATACAGGCGGGACAGTTCTGATAGATGGGTGATAGGTGGTGGAAGAGACGGGGCATACAGGCGGGGACAGTTCTGATAGATGGGGTGGTGGAAGAGACGGGGCATACAGGCGGGACAGTTCTGATAGATGGGTGATAGGTGGTGGAAGAGACGGGGCATACAGGCGGGGACAGTTCTGATAGATGGGTGATAGGTGGTGGAAGAGACGGGGCATACAGGCGGGACAGTTCTGATAGATGGGTGATGGTGGAAGAGACGGGCATACAGGCGGGGACAGTTCTGATAGATGGGTGATAGGTGGTGGAAGAGACGGGGCATACAGGCGGGGACAGTTCTGATAGATGGGTGATAGGTGGTGGAAGAGACGGGGCATACAGGCGGGGACAGTTCTGATAGATGGGTGATAGGTGGAAGAGACGGGGCATACAGGCGGGGACAGTTCTGATAGATGGGTGATAGGTGGTGGAAGAGACGGGCATACAGGCGAGGACAGTTCTGATAGATGGGTGGTGGAAGAGACGGGCATACAGGCGGGACAGTTCTGATAGATGGGTGATAGGTGGGGGAAGAGACGTGGCATACAGGCGGGGACAGTTCTGATAGATGGGTGATAGGTGGTGGAAGAGACGGGGCATACAGGCGGGGACAGTTCTGATAGATGGGTGATAGGTGGTGGAAGAGACGGGCATACAGGCGGGACAGTTCTGATAGATGGGTGATAGGTGGTGGAAGAGACGTGGCATACAGGCGGGGACAGTTCTGATAGATGGGTGATAGGTGGTGGAAGAGACGGGCATACAGGCGGGGACAGTTCTGATAGATGGGTGATAGGTGGTGGAAGAGACGGGCATACAGGCGGGGACAGTTCTGATAGATGGGTGATAGGTGGTGGAAGAGACGTGGCATACAGGCGGGGACAGTTCTGATAGATGGGTGATAGGTGGTGGAAGAGACGGGGCATACAGGCGGGGACAGTTCTGATAGATGGGTGATAGGTGGTGGAAGAGACGGGGCATACAGGCGGGGACAGTTCTGATAGATGGGTGATAGGTGGTGGAAGAGACGGGGCATACAGGCGGGGACAGTTCTGATAGATGGGGATAGGTGGAAGAGACGGGGCATACAGGCGGGACAGTTCTGATAGATGGGATATGGTGGAAGAGACGGGCATACAGGCGGGGACAGTTCTGATAGATGGGTGGCGGAAGAGACGTGGCATACAGGCGGGGACAGTTCTGATAGATGGGTGATAGGTGGGGGAAGAGACGGGGCATACAGGCGGGGACAGTTCTGATAGATGGGTGATAGGTGGTGGAAGAGACGGGCATACAGGCGGGGACAGTTCTGATAGATGGGGATAGGTGGTGGAAGAGACGTGGCATACAGGCGGGGACAGTTCTGATAGATGGGTGATAGGTGGTGGAAGAGACGTGGGCATACAGGCGGGGACAGTTCTGATAGATGGGATGGTGGAAGAGACGGGGCATACAGGCGGGGACAGTTCTGATAGATGGGTGGTGGAAGAGACGCGGGCATACAGGCGGGGACAGTTCTGATAGATGGGTGATAGGTGGTGGAAGAGACGGGGCACACAGGCGGGACAGTTCTGATAGATGGGTGATAGGTGGAAGAGACGGGGCACACAGGCGGGACAGTTCTGATAGATGGGTGATAGGTGGTGGAAGAGACGGGGCATACAGGCGGGGACAGTTCTGATAGATGGGTGATAGGTGGTGGAAGAGACGGGGCATACAGGCGGGGACAGTTCTGATAGATGAGTGAAGGTGGTGGAAGAGACGGGCACACAGGCGGGGACAGTTCTGATAGATGGTGATAGGTGGTGGAAGAGACGGGGCATACAGGCGGGGACAGTTCTGATAGATGGGTGATAGGTGGTGGAAGAGACGGGCATACAGGCGGGGACAGTTCTGATAGATGGGTGATAGGTGGTGGAAGAGACGGGCATACAGGCGGGGACAGTTCTGATAGATGGGTGATAGGTGGTGGAAGAGACGGGGCATACAGGCGGGACAGTTCTGATAGATGGGTGATAGGTGGTGGAAGAGACGGGCATACAGGCGGGGACAGTTCTGATAGATGGGTGGTGGAAGAGACGGGCATACAGGCGGGGACAGTTCTGATAGATGGGTGATAGGTGGTGGAAGAGACGGGGCATACAGGCGGGACAGTTCTGATAGATGGGTGATAGGTGGTGGAAGAGACGTGGCATACAGGCGGGGACAGTTCTGATAGATGAAGGTGGTGGAAGAGACGGGGCATACAGGCGGGGACAGTTCTGATAGATGGGTGATAGGTGGTGGAAGAGACGGGGCACACAGGCGGGGACAGTTCTGATAGATGGGTGATAGGTGGTGGAAGAGACGGGGCATACAGGCGGGACAGTTCTGATAGATGGGTGATAGGTGGTGGAAGAGACGGGGCATACAGGCGGGACAGTTCTGATAGATGGGTGATAGGTGGTGGAAGAGACGTGGCATACAGGCGGGACAGTTCTGATAGATGGGTGATAGGTGGTGGAAGAGACGGGGCATACAGGCGGGGACAGTTCTGATAGATGGGTGGTGGAAGAGACGGGGCACACAGGCGGGACAGTTCTGATAGATGGGGGTGGTGGAAGAGACGTGGGCATACAGGCGGGGACAGTTCTGATAGATGGGTGATAGGTGGTGGAAGAGACGGGGCATACAGGCGGGGACAGTTCTGATAGATGGGTGATAGGTGGTGGAAGAGACGGGCATACAGGCGGGGACAGTTCTGATAGATGGGTGATAGGTGGTGGAAGAGACGGGGCATACAGGCGGGGACAGTTCTGATAGATGGGGATAGGTGGTGGAAGAGACGGGGCATACAGGCGGGACAGTTCTGATAGATGGGTGATAGGTGGTGGAAGAGACGTGGCATACAGGCGGGGACAGTTCTGATAGATGGGTGGTGGAAGAGACGTGGCATACAGGCGGGACAGTTCTGATAGATGGGTGATAGGTGGTGGAAGAGACGGGGCATACAGGCGGGGACAGTTCTGATAGATGGGTGATAGGTGGTGGAAGAGACGGGCATACAGGCGGAGGACAGTTCTGATAGATGGGTGATAGGTGGTGGAAGAGACGGGGCATACAGGCGGGGACAGTTCTGATAGATGGGGTAGGTGGAAGAGACGGGCATACAGGCGGGGACAGTTCTGATAGATGGGTGATAGGTGGTGGAAGAGACGGGGCATACAGGCGGGGACAGTTCTGATAGATGGGTGATAGGTGGTGGAAGAGACGGGGCATACAGGCGAGGACAGTTCTGATAGATGGGGATAGGTGGAAGAGACGGGCATACAGGCGGGACAGTTCTGATAGATGGGTGATAGGTGGTGGAAGAGACGGGGCACACAGGCGGGGACAGTTCTGATAGATGGGTGATAGGTGGTGGAAGAGACGGGCATACAGGCGGGGACAGTTCTGATAGATGGGTGATAGGTGGTGGAAGAGACGGGCATACAGGCGGGGACAGTTCTGATAGATGGGTGGTGGAAGAGACGGGCATACAGGCGGGACAGTTCTGATAAGGGATAGGTGGTGGAAGAGACGTGGCATACAGGCGGGACAGTTCTGATAGATGGGTGATAGGTGGTGGAAGAGACGTGGCATACAGGCGGGGACAGTTCTGATAGATGGGTGATAGGTGGTGGAAGAGACGTGGGCATACAGGCGGGACAGTTCTGATAGATGGGTGATAGGTGGTGGAAGAGACGGGGCATACAGGCGGGGACAGTTCTGATAGATGGGTGTAGGTGGTGGAAGAGACGGGGCATACAGGCGGGACAGTTCTGATAGATGAGTGATAGGTGGTGGAAGAGACGGGCATACAGGCGGGGACAGTTCTGATAGATGGGTGGTGGAAGAGACGGGGCATACAGGCGGGACAGTTCTGATAGATGGGTGATAGGTGGTGGAAGAGACGGGGCATACAGGCGGGGACAGTTCTGATAGATGGGTGATAGGTGGTGGAAGAGACGGGGCATACAGGCGGGGACAGTTCTGATAGATGGGTGTAGGTGGTGGAAGAGACGTGGCATACAGGCGGGGACAGTTCTGATAGATGGGTGATAGGTGGAAGAGACGGGCATACAGGCGGGGACAGTTCTGATAGATGGGTGATAGGTGGTGGAAGAGACGGGCATACAGGCGGGGACAGTTCTGATAGATGGGTGATAGGTGGTGGAAGAGACGGGCATACAGGCGGGACAGTTCTGATAGATGGGTGATAGGTGGAAGAGACGGGCATACAGGCGGGGACAGTTCTGATAGATGGGTGATAGGTGGTGGAAGAGACGTGGGCATACAGGCGGGGACAGTTCTGATAGATGGGTGATAGGTGGTGGAAGAGACGGGGCATACAGGCGGGGACAGTTCTGATAGATGGGTGATAGGTGGTGGAAGAGACGGGGCATACAGGTAGGGACAGTTCTGATAGATGGGTGGTGGAAGAGACGGGGCATACAGGCGGGACAGTTCTGATAGATAGGTGGTGGAAGAGACGGGCATACAGGCGGGGACAGTTCTGATAGATGGGTGATAGGTGGTGGAAGAGACGGGCATACAGGCGGGGACAGTTCTGATAGATGGGTGATAGGTGGTGGAAGAGACGTGGCACACAGGCGGGACAGTTCTGATAGATGGGTGATAGGTGGTGGAAGAGACGGGGCATACAGGCGGGGACAGTTCTGATAGATGGGTGGTGGAAGAGACGAGGCATACAGGCGGGGACAGTTCTGATAGATGGGTGGTGGAAGAGACGGGCATACAGGCGGGGACAGTTCTGATAGATGGGTGGTGGAAGAGACGTGGGCATACAGGCGGGACAGTTCTGATAGATGGGTGATAGGTGGTGGAAGAGACGGGGCATACAGGCGGGGACAGTTCTGATAGATGGGTGATAGGTGGTGGAAGAGACGGGGCATACAGGCGGGGACAGTTCTGATAGATGGGTGATAGGTGGTGGAAGAGACGGGGCATACAGGCGGGACAGTTCTGATAGATGGGTGATAGGTGGTGGAAGAGACGTGGCATACAGGCGGGGACAGTTCTGATAGATGGGTGGTGGAAGAGACGTGGCATACAGGCGGGACAGTTCTGATAGATGGGTGGTGGAAGAGACGGGGCATACAGGCGGGGACAGTTCTGATAGATGGGTGATAGGTGGTGGAAGAGACGGGCATACAGGCGGGGACAGTTCTGATAGATGGTGATATGGTGGAAGAGACGGGGCATACAGGCGGGACAGTTCTGATAGATGGGTGGTGGAAGAGACGGGCATACAGGCGGGGACAGTTCTGATAGACGGGTGATAGGTGGTGGAAGAGACGGGGCATACAGGCGGGGACAGTTCTGATAGATGGGTGATAGGTGGTGGAAGAGACGGGGCATACAGGCGGGGACAGTTCTGATAGATGGGTGATAGGTGGTGGAAGAGACGGGCACACAGGCGGGACAGTTCTGATAGATGGGTGGTGGAAGAGACGGGCATACAGGCGGGGACAGTTCTGATAGATGGGTGATAGGTGGTGGAAGAGACGTGGGCATACAGGCGGGACAGTTCTGATAGATGGGTGATAGGTGGTGGAAGAGACGGGGCATACAGGCGGGGACAGTTCTGATAGAGGTGGGTGGTGGAAGAGACGGGCATACAGGCGGGGACAGTTCTGATAGATGGGTGATAGGTGGTGGAAGAGACGGGCATACAGGCGGGGACAGTTCTGATAGATGGGTGATAGGTGGAAGAGACGTGGCATACAGGCGGGGACAGTTCTGATAGATGGGTAGGTGGAAGAGACGGGGCATACAGGCGGGGACAGTTCTGATAGATGGGTGATAGGTGGTGGAAGAGACGGGGCATACAGGCGGGGACAGTTCTGATAGATGGGTGATAGGTGGTGGAAGAGACGGGCATACAGGCGGGGACAGTTCTGATAGATGGGTGATAGGTGGTGGAAGAGACGGGGCATACAGGCGGGGACAGTTCTGATAGATGGGTGATAGGTGGAAGAGACGGGGCATACAGGCGGGGACAGTTCTGATAGATGGGTGATAGGTGGTGGAAGAGACGGGGCATACAGGCGGGGACAGTTCTGATAGATGGGTGAAGGTGGTGGAAGAGACGTGGCATACAGGCGGGACAGTTCTGATAGATGGGGAAGGTGGTGGAAGAGACGGGGCATACAGGCGGGGACAGTTCTGATAGATGGGTGATAGGTGGTGGAAGAGACGGGGCACACAGGCGGGGACAGTTCTGATAGATGGGTGATAGGTGGTGGAAGAGACGGGCATACAGGCGGGGACAGTTCTGATAGATGGGTGATAGGTGGTGGAAGAGACGTGGCATACAGGCGGGGACAGTTCTGATAGATGGGTGATAGGTGGTGGAAGAGACGGGCATACAGGCGGGGACAGTTCTGATAGATGGGTGGTGGAAGAGACGTGGGCATACAGGCGGGGACAGTTCTGATAGATGGGTGATAGGTGGAAGAGACGGGGCATACAGGCGGGGACAGTTCTGATAGATGGGTGATAGGTGGTGGAAGAGACGGGCATACAGGCGGGGACAGTTCTGATAGATGGGTGATAGGTGGTGGAAGAGACGGGCATACAGGCGGGGACAGTTCTGATAGATGGGTGATAGGTGGTGGAAGAGACGGGGCATACAGGCGGGGACAGTTCTGATAGATGGGTGATATGGTGGAAGAGACGGGGCATACAGGCGGGGACAGTTCTGATAGATGGGTGATAGGTGGGAAGAGACGGGGCATACAGGCGGGGACAGTTCTGATAGATGGGTGATAGGTGGGGAAGAGACGGGGCATACAGGCGGGACAGTTCTGATAGATGGGTGGTGGAAGAGACGGGCATACAGGCGGGGACAGTTCTGATAGATGGGTGATAGGTGGGGAAGAGACGGGCATACAGGCGGGGACAGTTCTGATAGATGGGTGATAGGTGGTGGAAGAGACGGGCATACAGGCGGGGACAGTTCTGATAGATGGGTGATAGGTGGTGGAAGAGACGGGGCATACAGGCGGGGACAGTTCTGATAGATGGGTGATAGGTGGTGGAAGAGACGGGCATACAGGCGGGGACAGTTCTGATAGATGGGTGGTGGAAGAGACGGGGCATACAGGCGGGGACAGTTCTGATAGATGGGTGATAGGTGGTGGAAGAGACGTGGCATACAGGCGGGACAGTTCTGATAGATGGGTGATAGGTGGTGGAAGAGACGGGGCATACAGGCGGGGACAGTTCTGATAGATGGGTGATAGGTGGTGGAAGAGACGTGGGCATACAGGCGGGACAGTTCTGATAGATGAGGTGGTGGAAGAGACGGGGCATACAGGCGGGGACAGTTCTGATAGATGGGTGATAGGTGGTGGAAGAGACGGGGCATACAGGCGGGGACAGTTCTGATAGATGGGTGATAGGTGGTGGAAGAGACGTGGCATACAGGCGAGGACAGTTCTGATAGATGGGTGATATGGTGGAAGAGACGGGGCATACAGGCGGGGACAGTTCTGATAGATGGGTGATAGGTGGTGGAAGAGACGGGGCATACAGGCGGGACAGTTCTGATAGATGGGTGATAGGTGGTGGAAGAGACGGGGCATACAGGCGGGGACAGTTCTGATAGATGGGTGATAGGTGGTGGAAGAGACGGGGCATACAGGCGGGGACAGTTCTGATAGATGGGTAGGTGGTGGAAGAGACGGGGCATACAGGCGGGGACAGTTCTGATAGATGGGGATATGGTGGAAGAGACGGGCATACAGGCGGGACAGTTCTGATAGATGGGTGATAGGTGGTGGAAGAGACGGGCATACAGGCGGGGACAGTTCTGATAGATGGGTGAGGTGGTGGAAGAGACGGGGCATACAGGCGGGGACAGTTCTGATAGATGGGTGATAGGTGGTGGAAGAGACGTGGCATACAGGCGGGGACAGTTCTGATAGATGGGTGGTGGAAGAGACGAGGCATACAGGCGGGACAGTTCTGATAGATGGGTGGTGGAAGAGACGGGCATACAGGCGGGACAGTTCTGATAGATGGGTGGTGGAAGAGACGTGGCATACAGGCGGGGACAGTTCTGATAGATGGGTGATAGGTGGTGGAAGAGACGTGGCATACAGGCGGGGACAGTTCTGATAGATGGGTGATAGGTGGGGGAAGAGACGGGGCATACAGGCGGGGACAGTTCTGATAGATGGGTGATAGGTGGTGGAAGAGACGGGGCATACAGGCGGGGACAGTTCTGATAGATGGGTGATAGGTGGTGGAAGAGACGGGCATACAGGCGGGACAGTTCTGATAGATGGGAAGGTGGTGGAAGAGACGGGCATACAGGCGGGACAGTTCTGATAGATGGGTGGTGGAAGAGACGGGGCATACAGGCGGGGACAGTTCTGATAGATGGGTGATAGGTGGTGGAAGAGACGGGCATACAGGCGGGACAGTTCTGATAGATGGGTGGTGGAAGAGACGTGGCATACAGGCGGGGACAGTTCTGATAGATGGGTGGTGGAAGAGACGTGGCATACAGGCGGGGACAGTTCTGATAGATGGGTGATAGGTGGTGGAAGAGACGGGGCATACAGGCGGGGACAGTTCTGATAGATGGGTGATAGGTGGTGGAAGAGACGGGGCATACAGGCGGGACAGTTCTGATAGATGGGTGATAGGTGGTGGAAGAGACGGGGCATACAGGCGAGGACAGTTCTGATAGATGGGTGGTGGAAGAGACGTGGCATACAGGCGGGGACAGTTCTGATAGATGGGTGATAGGTGGTGGAAGAGACGTGGCATACAGGCGGGGACAGTTCTGATAGATGGGTGATAGGTGGTGGAAGAGACGGGCATACAGGCGGGGACAGTTCTGATAGATGGGTGAATGGTGGAAGAGACGGGCATACAGGCGGGGACAGTTCTGATAGATGGGTGATAGGTGGTGGAAGAGACGGGCACACAGGCGGGACAGTTCTGATAGATGGGTGGTGGAAGAGACGGGGCATACAGGCGGGGACAGTTCTGATAGATGGGTAGGTGGAAGAGACGTGGCATACAGGCGGGGACAGTTCTGATAGATGGGTGATAGGTGGTGGAAGAGACGTGGCACACAGGCGGGGACAGTTCTGATAGATGGGTGATAGTGGTGGAAGAGACGGGGCATACAGGCGGGGACAGTTCTGATAGATGGGTGATAGGTGGTGGAAGAGACGTGGCATACAGGCGGGGACAGTTCTGATAGATGGGGATATGGTGGAAGAGACGTGGCATACAGGCGGGGACAGTTCTGATAGATGGGTGATAGGTGGTGGAAGAGACGGGCATACAGGCGGGACAGTTCTGATAGATGGGTGATAGGTGGTGGAAGAGACGTGGCATACAGGCGGGGACAGTTCTGATAGATGGGTGAAGGTGGTGGAAGAGACGTGGCACACAGGCGGGGACAGTTCTGATAGATGGGTGATAGGTGGTGGAAGAGACGGGGCATACAGGCGGGACAGTTCTGATAGATGGGTGATAGGTGGTGGAAGAGACGGGGCACACAGGCGGGGACAGTTCTGATAGATGGGTGATAGGTGGTGGAAGAGACGGGCATACAGGCGGGGACAGTTCTGATAGATGGGTGATAGGTGGTGGAAGAGACGTGGCATACAGGCGGGGACAGTTCTGATAGATGGGTGATAGGTGGTGGAAGAGACGTGGCATACAGGCGGGACAGTTCTGATAGATGGGTGGTGGAAGAGACGGGGCACACAGGCGGGACAGTTCTGATAGATGGTGATATGGTGGAAGAGACGTGGCATACAGGCGGGGACAGTTCTGATAGATGGGTGATAGGTGGTGGAAGAGACGTGGCATACAGGCGGGGACAGTTCTGATAGATGGGTGATAGGTGGTGGAAGAGACGTGGGCATACAGGCGGGGACAGTTCTGATAGATGGGTGGTGGAAGAGACGAGGCATACAGGCGGGGACAGTTCTGATAGATGGGTGATAGGTGGTGGAAGAGACGTGGCATACAGGCGGGGACAGTTCTGATAGATGGGTGATAGGTGGTGGAAGAGACGTGGCATACAGGCGGGGACAGTTCTGATAGATGGGTGGTGGAAGAGACGGGCATACAGGCGGGGACAGTTCTGATAGATGGGTGATAGGTGGTGGAAGAGACGTGGCATACAGGCGGGACAGTTCTGATAGATGGGTGATAGGTGGTGGAAGAGACGGGCATACAGGCGGGGACAGTTCTGATAGATGGGTGATAGGTGGTGGAAGAGACGGGGCATACAGGCGGGACAGTTCTGATAGATGGGTGGTGGAAGAGACGGGGCATACAGGCGGGACAGTTCTGATAGATGGGTGATAGGTGGTGGAAGAGACGGGGCATACAGGCGGGGACAGTTCTGATAGATGGGTGATAGGTGGTGGAAGAGACGGGGCACACAGGCGGGGACAGTTCTGATAGATGGGTGATAGGTGGGGGAAGAGACGGGGCATACAGGCGGGACAGTTCTGATAGATGGGTGATAGGTGGGGAAGAGACGGGGCATACAGGCGGGGACAGTTCTGATAGATGGGTGATAGGTGGTGGAAGAGACGGGGCATACAGGCGGGGACAGTTCTGATAGATGGGTGATAGGTGGTGGAAGAGACGTGGCATACAGGCGGGGACAGTTCTGATAGATGGGTGATAGGTGGTGGAAGAGACGGGGCATACAGGCGGGGACAGTTCTGATAGATGGGTGATAGGTGGTGGAAGAGACGGGGCATACAGGCGGGGACAGTTCTGATAGATGGGTGATAGGTGGTGGAAGAGACGGGCATACAGGCGGGGACAGTTCTGATAGATGGGTGGTGGAAGAGACGGGGCATACAGGCGGGGACAGTTCTGATAGATGGGTGATATGGTGGAAGAGACGGGCACACAGGCGGGGACAGTTCTGATAGATGGTGATATGGTGGAAGAGACGGGGCATACAGGCGGGACAGTTCTGATAGATGGGTGATAGGTGGTGGAAGAGACGTGGCATACAGGCGGGACAGTTCTGATAGATGGGTGGTGGAAGAGACGGGGCATACAGGCGGGGACAGTTCTGATAGATGGGTGATAGGTGGTGGAAGAGACGGGCATACAGGCGGGACAGTTCTGATAGATGGGTGATAGGTGGTGGAAGAGACGGGGCATACAGGCGGGGACAGTTCTGATAGATGGGTGATAGGTGGTGGAAGAGACGTGGCATACAGGCGGGGACAGTTCTGATAGATGAAAGGTGGTGGAAGAGACGTGGCACACAGGCGGGACAGTTCTGATAGATGGGTAGGTGGAAGAGACGGGGCACACAGGCGGGGACAGTTCTGATAGATGGGTGATAGGTGGTGGAAGAGACGGGGCATACAGGCGGGGACAGTTCTGATAGATGGGTGATAGGTGGTGGAAGAGACGGGCATACAGGCGGGGACAGTTCTGATAGATGGGTGGTGGAAGAGACGAGGCATACAGGCGGGGACAGTTCTGATAGATGGGTGATAGGTGGTGGAAGAGACGGGCATACAGGCGGGGACAGTTCTGATAGATGGGTGATAGGTGGTGGAAGAGACGTGGCACACAGGCGGGACAGTTCTGATAGATGGGATGGTGGAAGAGACGTGGCATACAGGCGGGGACAGTTCTGATAGATGGGTGATAGGTGGTGGAAGAGACGTGGCATACAGGCGGGGACAGTTCTGATAGATGGGTGATAGGTGGTGGAAGAGACGGGCATACAGGCGGGACAGTTCTGATAGATGGGTGATAGGTGGTGGAAGAGACGGGGCATACAGGCGAGGACAGTTCTGATAGATGGGGATAGGTGGAAGAGACGGGCATACAGGCGGGGACAGTTCTGATAGATGGGTGATAGGTGGTGGAAGAGACGGGGCATACAGGCGGGGACAGTTCTGATAGATGGGTGATAGGTGGTGGAAGAGACGGGCACACAGGCGGGGACAGTTCTGATAGATGGGTGATAGGTGGTGGAAGAGACGGGGCATACAGGCGGGACAGTTCTGATAGATGGGTGATAGGTGGTGGAAGAGACGGGGCATACAGGCGAGGACAGTTCTGATAGATGGGTGATAGGTGGTGGAAGAGACGGGCATACAGGCGGGGACAGTTCTGATAGATGGGTGATAGGTGGTGGAAGAGACGGGCATACAGGCGGGGACAGTTCTGATAGATGGGTGATAGGTGGTGGAAGAGACGGGGCATACAGGCGGGGACAGTTCTGATAGATGGGTGATAGGTGGTGGAAGAGACGGGGCATACAGGCGGGGACAGTTCTGATAGATGGGTGATAGGTGGTGGAAGAGACGGGGCATACAGGCGGGGACAGTTCTGATAGATGGGTGGTGGAAGAGACGTGGCATACAGGCGGGGACAGTTCTGATAGATGGGTGATATGGTGGAAGAGACGTGGCATACAGGCGGGGACAGTTCTGATAGATGGGTGGTGGAAGAGACGGGGCATACAGGCGGGGACAGTTCTGATAGATGGGTGATAGGTGGTGGAAGAGACGTGGCATACAGGCGGGGACAGTTCTGATAGATGGGTGGTGGAAGAGACGTGGCACACAGGCGGGGACAGTTCTGATAGATGGGTGGTGGAAGAGACGGGGCATACAGGCGGGACAGTTCTGATAGATGGGTAGTGGAAGAGACGTGGCATACAGGCGGGGACAGTTCTGATAGATGGGTGATAGGTGGTGGAAGAGACGTGGCATACAGGCGGGGACAGTTCTGATAGATGGGTGATAGGTGGTGGAAGAGACGGGCATACAGGCGGGGACAGTTCTGATAGATGGGTGATAGGTGGTGGAAGAGACGTGGCATACAGGCGGGGACAGTTCTGATAGATGGGTGATAGGTGGTGGAAGAGACGCAGGCACACAGGCGGGGACAGTTCTGATAGATGGGTGATAGGTGGGGGAAGAGACGTGGCATACAGGCGGGACAGTTCTGATAGATGGGTGATAGGTGGTGGAAGAGACGGGCATACAGGCGGGACAGTTCTGATAGATGGGTGATAGGTGGTGGAAGAGACGTGGCATACAGGCGGGGACAGTTCTGATAGATGGGTGATAGGTGGTGGAAGAGACGGGGCACACAGGCGGGGACAGTTCTGATAGATGGTGATAGGTGGTGGAAGAGACGGGCATACAGGCGGGACAGTTCTGATAGATGGGTGATAGGTGGTGGAAGAGACGTGGCATACAGGCGGGACAGTTCTGATAGATGGGTGATAGGTGGTGGAAGAGACGGGGCATACAGGCGGGACAGTTCTGATAGATGGGTGATAGGTGGAAGAGACGTGGCATACAGGCGGGACAGTTCTGATAGATGGGTGATAGGTGGTGGAAGAGACGGGCACACAGGCGGGGACAGTTCTGATAGATGGGTGATAGGTGGTGGAAGAGACGTGGCATACAGGCGGGGACAGTTCTGATAGATGGGTGATAGGTGGTGGAAGAGACGTGGCATACAGGCGAGGACAGTTCTGATAGATGAGGTGGTGGAAGAGACGGGCATACAGGCGGGGACAGTTCTGATAGATGGGTGATAGGTGGTGGAAGAGACGGGGCATACAGGCGGGACAGTTCTGATAGATGGGTGATAGGTGGTGGAAGAGACGTGGCATACAGGCGAGGACAGTTCTGATAGATGGGTGATAGGTGGTGGAAGAGACGGGGCATACAGGCGAGGACAGTTCTGATAGATGGGTGATAGGTGGTGGAAGAGACGGGCATACAGGCGGGACAGTTCTGATAGATGGGTGATAGGTGGTGGAAGAGACGTGGCACACAGGCGGGGACAGTTCTGATAGATGGGTGATAGGTGGTGGAAGAGACGGGCATACAGGCGGGACAGTTCTGATAGATGGGTGATAGGTGGTGGAAGAGACGTGGCATACAGGCGGGGACAGTTCTGATAGATGGGTGATAGGTGGTGGAAGAGACGGGCATACAGGCGGGGACAGTTCTGATAGATGGGTGGTGGAAGAGACGGGGCACACAGGCGGGGACAGTTCTGATAGATGGGTGATAGTGGTGGAAGAGACGTGGCATACAGGCGGGGACAGTTCTGATAGATGGGTGGTGGAAGAGACGTGGGCATACAGGCGGGGACAGTTCTGATAGATGGGTGATAGGTGGTGGAAGAGACGGGGCATACAGGCGGGGACAGTTCTGATAGATGGAGAAAGGTGGTGGAAGAGACGGGGCATACAGGCGGGACAGTTCTGATAGATGGGTGGTGGAAGAGACGGGCATACAGGCGGGGACAGTTCTGATAGATGGGTAAGTGGAAGAGACGGGGCATACAGGCGGGGACAGTTCTGATAGATGGGTGATAGGTGGTGGAAGAGACGTGGGCATACAGGCGGGGACAGTTCTGATAGATGGGTGATAGGTGGTGGAAGAGACGTAGGCATACAGGCGGGGACAGTTCTGATAGATGGGTGGTGGAAGAGACGAGGCATACAGGCGGGGACAGTTCTGATAGATGGGTGATAGGTGGTGGAAGAGACGGGCATACAGGCGGGGACAGTTCTGATAGATGGGTGATAGGTGGTGGAAGAGACGGGCATACAGGCGGGGACAGTTCTGATAGATGGGTGATAGGTGGAAGAGACGGGCATACAGGCGGGGACAGTTCTGATAGATGGGTGATAGGTGGTGGAAGAGACGTGGGCATACAGGCGGGGACAGTTCTGATAGATGGGTGATAGGTGGTGGAAGAGACGTGGCATACAGGCGGGGACAGTTCTGATAGATGGGTGATAGGTGGTGGAAGAGACGTGGCATACAGGCGGGGACAGTTCTGATAGATGGGTGATAGGTGGTGGAAGAGACGGGGCACACAGGCGGGGACAGTTCTGATAGATGGGTGATAGGTGGGGAAGAGACGGGGCATACAGGCGGGGACAGTTCTGATAGATGGGTGATAGGTGGTGGAAGAGACGTGGGCACACAGGCGGGGACAGTTCTGATAGATGGGTGATAGGTGGTGGAAGAGACGGGGCATACAGGCGGGGACAGTTCTGATAGATGGGTGATAGGTGGGGGAAGAGACGGGGCATACAGGCGGGGACAGTTCTGATAGATGGGTGATATGGTGGAAGAGACGGGCATACAGGCGGGGACAGTTCTGATAGATGGGTGATAGGTGGTGGAAGAGACGTGGCATACAGGCGAGGACAGTTCTGATAGATGGGTGATAGGTGGTGGAAGAGACGGGCATACAGGCGGGGACAGTTCTGATAGATGGGTGGTGGAAGAGACGGGGCACACAGGCGAGGACAGTTCTGATAGATGGGTGATAGGTGGTGGAAGAGACGGGGCATACAGGCGGGGACAGTTCTGATAGATGGGTGATATGGTGGAAGAGACGTGGCATACAGGCGGGGACAGTTCTGATAGATGGAAAAGGTGGTGGAAGAGACGGGGCATACAGGCGGGACAGTTCTGATAGATGGGTGATAGGTGGTGGAAGAGACGTGGCATACAGGCGGGACAGTTCTGATAGATGGGTAGGTGGAAGAGACGGGGCATACAGGCGGGGACAGTTCTGATAGATGGGTGATAGGTGGTGGAAGAGACGGGCATACAGGCGGGGACAGTTCTGATAGATGGGTGATAGGTGGTGGAAGAGACGGGCATACAGGCGGGGACAGTTCTGATAGATGGGTAGGTGGAAGAGACGGGCATACAGGCGGGGACAGTTCTGATAGATGGGTGATAGGTGGTGGAAGAGACGTGGGCATACAGGCGGGGACAGTTCTGATAGATGGGTGATAGGTGGTGGAAGAGACGGGGCATACAGGCGGGGACAGTTCTGATAGATGGGTAGGTGGAAGAGACGTGGCATACAGGCGGGGACAGTTCTGATAGATGGGTGATAGGTGGGGAAGAGACGGGGCATACAGGCGGGACAGTTCTGATAGATGGGTGGTGGAGAAGAGACGGGCATACAGGCGGGGACAGTTCTGATAGATGGGTGATAGGTGGTGGAAGAGACGTGGCATACAGGCGGGGACAGTTCTGATAGATGGGTGATAGGTGGTGGAAGAGACGGGGCATACAGGCGGGGACAGTTCTGATAGATGGGTGATAGGTGGTGGAAGAGACGTGGCATACAGGCGGGGACAGTTCTGATAGATGGGTGATAGGTGGAAGAGACGGGCATACAGGCGGGGACAGTTCTGATAGATGGGTGATAGGTGGTGGAAGAGACGTGGGCATACAGGCGGGGACAGTTCTGATAGATGGGTGATAGGTGGTGGAAGAGACGGGGCATACAGGCGGGGACAGTTCTGATAGATGGGTGATAGGTGGTGGAAGAGACGTGGGCATACAGGCGGGGACAGTTCTGATAGATGGGTAGGTGGAAGAGACGTAGGCACACAGGCGGGGACAGTTCTGATAGATGGGTGATAGGTGGTGGAAGAGACGGGGCATACAGGCGGGGACAGTTCTGATAGATGGGTGATAGGTGGTGGAAGAGACGGGCATACAGGCGGGGACAGTTCTGATAGATGGAAGGTGGTGGAAGAGACGGGGCATACAGGCGGGACAGTTCTGATAGATGGGTGATAGGTGGTGGAAGAGACGTGGCATACAGGCGGGACAGTTCTGATAGATGGGTGATAGGTGGTGGAAGAGACGGGCATACAGGCGGGACAGTTCTGATAGATGGGTGATAGGTGGTGGAAGAGACGGGCATACAGGCGGGACAGTTCTGATAGATGGGTGGTGGAAGAGACGTGGCATACAGGCGGGGACAGTTCTGATAGATGGGTGATAGGTGGTGGAAGAGACAGGGCATACAGGCGGGGACAGTTCTGATAGATGGGTGATAGGTGGTGGAAGAGACGGGGCATACAGGCGGGGACAGTTCTGATAGATGGGTGAAGGTGGTGGAAGAGACGGGCATACAGGCGAGGACAGTTCTGATAGATGGGTGATAGGTGGTGGAAGAGACGTGGGCATACAGGCGAGGACAGTTCTGATAGATGGGTGATAGGTGGTGGAAGAGACGCGGCACACAGGCGGGGACAGTTCTGATAGACGGGTGATAGGTGGTGGAAGAGACGGGGCATACAGGCGGGGACAGTTCTGATAGATGGGTGATAGGTGGTGGAAGAGACGGGCATACAGGCGGGGACAGTTCTGATAGATGGGTGATAGGTGGTGGAAGAGACGGGGCATACAGGCGGGGACAGTTCTGATAGATGGGTGATAGGTGGTGGAAGAGACGGGCATACAGGCGGGGACAGTTCTGATAGATGGGTGGTGGAAGAGACGTGGCATACAGGCGGGGACAGTTCTGATAGATGGGTGATATGGTGGAAGAGACGGGGCATACAGGCGGGGACAGTTCTGATAGATGGGGATAGGTGGAAGAGACGTGGGCATACAGGCGGGGACAGTTCTGATAGATGGGTGATAGGTGGTGGAAGAGACGGGGCATACAGGCGGGGACAGTTCTGATAGATGGGTGGTGGAAGAGACGGGCATACAGGGGGGACAGTTCTGATAGATGGGTGGTGGAAGAGACGGGGCATACAGGCGGGGACAGTTCTGATAGATGGGTAGTGGAAGAGACGTGGCATACAGGCGGGGACAGTTCTGATAGATGGGTGATAGGTGGTGGAAGAGACGGGGCATACAGGCGGGGACAGTTCTGATAGATGGGTGATAGGTGGTGGAAGAGACGTGGCATACAGGCGGGACAGTTCTGATAGATGGGTGGTGGAAGAGACGAGGCATACAGGCGGGGACAGTTCTGATAGATGGGTGATAGGTGGTGGAAGAGACGGGGCATACAGGCGGGGACAGTTCTGATAGATGGGTGATAGGTGGTGGAAGAGACGTGGCATACAGGCGGGGACAGTTCTGATAGATGGGTGATAGGTGGTGGAAGAGACGCGGGCATACAGGCGAGGACAGTTCTGATAGATGGGTGATAGGTGGTGGAAGAGACGGGCATACAGGCGGGGACAGTTCTGATAGATGGGTGATAGGTGGTGGAAGAGACGGGCATACAGGCGGGGACAGTTCTGATAGATGGGTGATAGGTGGTGGAAGAGACGGGGCATACAGGCGGGGACAGTTCTGATAGATGGGTGAAGGTGGTGGAAGAGACGTGGCATACAGGCGGGGACAGTTCTGATAGATGGGTGATAGGTGGTGGAAGAGACGGGGCATACAGGCGGGGACAGTTCTGATAGATGGGTGATAGGTGGTGGAAGAGACGGGCATACAGGCGGGGACAGTTCTGATAGATGGGTGATAGGTGGTGGAAGAGACGTGGCATACAGGCGGGACAGTTCTGATAGATGGGTGGTGGAAGAGACGTGGGCATACAGGCGGGGACAGTTCTGATAGATGGGTGATAGGTGGTGGAAGAGACGGGCATACAGGCGGGACAGTTCTGATAGATGGGTGATAGGTGGTGGAAGAGACGTGGCATACAGGCGGGACAGTTCTGATAGATGGGTGATAGGTGGTGGAAGAGACGGGCATACAGGCGGGGACAGTTCTGATAGATGGGTGATAGGTGGTGGAAGAGACGGGGCATACAGGCGGGGACAGTTCTGATAGATGGGTGATAGGTGGGGGAAGAGACGTGGCACACAGGCGGGGACAGTTCTGATAGATGGGTGATAGGTGGGGAAGAGACGTGGGCATACAGGCGGGACAGTTCTGATAGATGGGTGATAGGTGGTGGAAGAGACGGGGCATACAGGCGGGACAGTTCTGATAGATGGGTGATAGGTGGTGGAAGAGACGGGGCATACAGGCGGGGACAGTTCTGATAGATGGGTGATAGGTGGTGGAAGAGACGCGGCATACAGGCGGGGACAGTTCTGATAGATGGGTGGTGGTGGAAGAGACGTGGCATACAGGCGGGGACAGTTCTGATAGATGGGTGATAGGTGGTGGAAGAGACGCGGCATACAGGCGGGGACAGTTCTGATAGATGGGTGATAGGTGGTGGAAGAGACGTGGCATACAGGCGGGGACAGTTCTGATAGATGGGTGATAGGTGGTGGAAGAGACGTGGCATACAGGCGGGGACAGTTCTGATAGATGGGTGGTGGAAGAGACGTGGCATACAGGCGGGGACAGTTCTGATAGATGGGTGATAGGTGGTGGAAGAGACGGGGCATACAGGCGGGGACAGTTCTGATAGATGGGTGATAGGTGGTGGAAGAGACGTGGCACACAGGCGGGGACAGTTCTGATAGATGGGTGATAGGTGGTGGAAGAGACGGGCATACAGGCGGAGACAGTTCTGATAGATGGGTGATAGGTGGTGGAAGAGACGTGGCACACAGGCGGGGACAGTTCTGATAGATGGGTGATAGGTGGTGGAAGAGACGTGGCATACAGGAGGGGACAGTTCTGATAGATGGGTGATAGGTGGTGGAAGAGACGGGGCATACAGGCGGGGACAGTTCTGATAGATGGGTGATAGGTGGTGGAAGAGACGGGCATACAGGCGGGACAGTTCTGATAGATGGGTGATAGGTGGTGGAAGAGACGGGGCATACAGGCGGGGACAGTTCTGATAGATGGGTGATAGGTGGTGGAAGAGACGGGGCATACAGGCGGGGACAGTTCTGATAGATGGGTGATAGGTGGGGGAAGAGACGTGGCATACAGGCGGGGACAGTTCTGATAGATGGGTGATAGTGGTGGAAGAGACGTGGCACACAGGCGGGACAGTTCTGATAGATGGGTGATAGGTGGTGGAAGAGACGGGCATACAGGCGGGGACAGTTCTGATAGATGGGTGATAGGTGGTGGAAGAGACGGGCATACAGGCGGGGACAGTTCTGATAGATGGGTGATAGGTGGTGGAAGAGACGTGGGCATACAGGCGGGGACAGTTCTGATAGATGGGTGATAGGTGGTGGAAGAGACGTGGGCATACAGGCGGGGACAGTTCTGATAGATGGGTGGTGGAAGAGACGGGCACACAGGCGGGGACAGTTCTGATAGATGGGTGAATGGTGGAAGAGACGTGGCATACAGGCGGGGACAGTTCTGATAGATGGGTGATAGGTGGTGGAAGAGACGTGGCATACAGGCGGGGACAGTTCTGATAGATGGGTGATAGGTGGTGGAAGAGACGTGGCATACAGGCGGGGACAGTTCTGATAGATGGGTGATAGGTGGTGGAAGAGACGTGGCATACAGGCGGGGACAGTTCTGATAGATGGGTGATAGGTGGTGGAAGAGACGTGGCATACAGGCGGGGACAGTTCTGATAGATGGGTGATAGGTGGTGGAAGAGACGGGGCACACAGGCGGGGACAGTTCTGATAGATGGGTGATAGGTGGTGGAAGAGACGTGGGCATACAGGCGGGGACAGTTCTGATAGATGGGTGATAGGTGGTGGAAGAGACGTGGCATACAGGCGGGGACAGTTCTGATAGATGGGTGATAGGTGGTGGAAGAGACGTGGCATACAGGCGGGGACAGTTCTGATAGATGAGGTGGTGGAAGAGACGGGGCATACAGGCGGGACAGTTCTGATAGATGGGTGATATGGTGGAAGAGACGGGCATACAGGCGGGACAGTTCTGATAGATGGGTGGTGGAAGAGACGGGCATACAGGCGGGACAGTTCTGATAGATGGGTGATAGGTGGTGGAAGAGACGTGGGCATACAGGCGGGACAGTTCTGATAGATGGGTGATATGGTGGAAGAGACGGGCATACAGGCGGGGACAGTTCTGATAGATGGGTGGTGGAAGAGACGTGGCATACAGGCGGGGACAGTTCTGATAGATGGGTAGGTGGAAGAGACGGGCATACAGGCGGGGACAGTTCTGATAGATGGGTGATAGGTGGTGGAAGAGACGTGGGCATACAGGCGGGGACAGTTCTGATAGATGGGTGATAGGTGGTGGAAGAGACGGGGCACACAGGCGGGGACAGTTCTGATAGATGGGTGGTGGAAGAGACGTGGCATACAGGCGGGGACAGTTCTGATAGATGGGTGATAGGTGGTGGAAGAGACGTGGGCATACAGGCGGGGACAGTTCTGATAGATGGGTGATAGGTGGTGGAAGAGACGGGGCATACAGGCGGGGACAGTTCTGATAGATGGGTGATAGGTGGTGGAAGAGACGTGGCATACAGGCGGGGACAGTTCTGATAGATGGGTGATAGGTGGTGGAAGAGACGTGGCATACAGGCGGGGACAGTTCTGATAGATGGGTGATAGGTGGTGGAAGAGACGGGGCATACAGGCGGGGACAGTTCTGATAGATGGGTGATAGGTGGGGAAGAGACGTGGGCATACAGGCGGGGACAGTTCTGATAGATGGGTGATAGGTGGTGGAAGAGACGTGGCATACAGGCGGGGACAGTTCTGATAGATGGGTGATAGGTGGTGGAAGAGACGGGGCACACAGGCGGGGACAGTTCTGATAGATGGGTGATAGGTGGTGGAAGAGACGGGGCATACAGGCGGGACAGTTCTGATAGATGGGTGATAGGTGGTGGAAGAGACGTGGGCATACAGGCGGGGACAGTTCTGATAGATGGGTGAAGGTGGTGGAAGAGACGTGGCATACAGGCGGGACAGTTCTGATAGATGGGTGATAGGTGGTGGAAGAGACGGGGCACACAGGCGGGGACAGTTCTGATAGATGGGTGATAGGTGGTGGAAGAGACGTGGCATACAGGCGGGGACAGTTCTGATAGATGGGTGATAGGTGGTGGAAGAGACGGGCATACAGGCGGGACAGTTCTGATAGATGGGTGATAGGTGGTGGAAGAGACGTGGCATACAGGCGGGGACAGTTCTGATAGATGGGTGATAGGTGGTGGAAGAGACGTGGCATACAGGCGGGGACAGTTCTGATAGATGGGTGATAGGTGGGGGAAGAGACGGGGCATACAGGCGGGACAGTTCTGATAGATGGGTGATAGGTGGTGGAAGAGACGGGGCATACAGGCGGGGACAGTTCTGATAGATGGGTGATAGGTGGTGGAAGAGACGTGGCATACAGGCGGGGACAGTTCTGATAGATGGGTGATAGGTGGTGGAAGAGACGTGGCACACAGGCGGGGACAGTTCTGATAGATGGGTGGTGGAAGAGACGGGGCACACAGGCGGGACAGTTCTGATAGATGGGTGATAGGTGGT
The DNA here is from genome assembly GCF_905237065.1 of Salmo salar. Classification (NCBI taxonomy): domain Eukaryota; kingdom Metazoa; phylum Chordata; class Actinopteri; order Salmoniformes; family Salmonidae; genus Salmo; species Salmo salar. The sequence continues at coordinate 39,977 of NW_025550554.1, forward strand.
GGAAGAGACGGGGCATACAGGCGGGGACAGTTCTGATAGATGGGTGATAGGTGGTGGAAGAGACGGGGCATACAGGCGGGGACAGTTCTGATAGATGGGTGATAGGTGGTGGAAGAGACGGGCATACAGGCGGGACAGTTCTGATAGATGAGGTGGTGGAAGAGACGTGGCATACAGGCGGGGACAGTTCTGATAGATGGGTGATAGGTGGGGGAAGAGACGGGCATACAGGCGGGACAGTTCTGATAGATGGGTGATAGGTGGTGGAAGAGACGTGGCACACAGGCGGGACAGTTCTGATAGATGGGTGATAGGTGGTGGAAGAGACGGGCATACAGGCGAGGACAGTTCTGATAGATGGGTGATAGGTGGTGGAAGAGACGTGGCATACAGGCGGGGACAGTTCTGATAGATGGGTGATAGGTGGTGGAAGAGACGGGCATACAGGCGGGGACAGTTCTGATAGATGGGTGATAGGTGGTGGAAGAGACGGGCATACAGGCGGGGACAGTTCTGATAGATGGGTGATAGGTGGTGGAAGAGACGGGGCATACAGGCGGGGACAGTTCTGATAGATGGGTGATAGGTGGTGGAAGAGACGTGGCATACAGGCGAGGACAGTTCTGATAGATGGGTGATAGGTGGTGGAAGAGACGTGGCATACAGGCGGGGACAGTTCTGATAGATGGGTGATAGGTGGTGGAAGAGACGGGCATACAGGCGGGGACAGTTCTGATAGATGGGTGGTGGAAGAGACGGGGCACACAGGCGGGACAGTTCTGATAGATGGGGATAGGTGGTGGAAGAGACGTGGCATACAGGCGGGACAGTTCTGATAGATGGGTGATAGGTGGTGGAAGAGACGGGGCATACAGGCGGGGACAGTTCTGATAGATGGGTGATAGGTGGTGGAAGAGACGTGGCATACAGGCGGGGACAGTTCTGATAGATGGGTAGGTGGAAGAGACGGGCACACAGGCGGGGACAGTTCTGATAGATGGGTGATAGGTGGGAAGAGACGGGGCATACAGGCGGGACAGTTCTGATAGATGGGTGATAGGTGGTGGAAGAGACGGGCATACAGGCGGGGACAGTTCTGATAGATGGGTGATAGGTGGTGGAAGAGACGGGCACACAGGCGGGGACAGTTCTGATAGATGGGTGATAGGTGGTGGAAGAGACGTGGCATACAGGCGGGGACAGTTCTGATAGATGGGTGATAGGTGGTGGAAGAGACGGGCATACAGGCGGGGACAGTTCTGATAGATGGGTGATGGTGGTGGAAGAGACGGGCATACAGGCGGGGACAGTTCTGATAGATGGGTGATAGGTGGTGGAAGAGACGTGGGCATACAGGCGGGACAGTTCTGATAGATGAGGTGGTGGAAGAGACGCAGGCATACAGGGGACAGTTCTGATAGATGGTGATAGTGGTGGAAGAGACGTGGCATACAGGCGGGGACAGTTCTGATAGATGGGTGGTGGAAGAGACGGGGCATACAGGCGGGACAGTTCTGATAGATGGGTGATAGGTGGTGGAAGAGACGTGGCATACAGGCGGGACAGTTCTGATAGATGGGTAGGTGGAAGAGACGGGCATACAGGCGGGACAGTTCTGATAGATGGGTGAAGGTGGTGGAAGAGACGGGCATACAGGCGGGGACAGTTCTGATAGATGGGTGATAGGTGGTGGAAGAGACGGGCATACAGGCGGGGACAGTTCTGATAGATGGGTGATAGGTGGTGGAAGAGACGTGGCATACAGGCGGGGACAGTTCTGATAGATGGGTGATAGGTGGTGGAAGAGACGTGGCATACAGGCGGGACAGTTCTGATAGATGGGTGATAGGTGGTGGAAGAGACGTGGCACACAGGCGGGGACAGTTCTGATAGATGGGTGATAGGTGGTGGAAGAGACGGGCATACAGGCGGGGACAGTTCTGATAGATGGGTGATAGGTGGTGGAAGAGACGGGGCATACAGGCGAGGACAGTTCTGATAGATGGGTGATAGTGGTGGAAGAGACGGGGCATACAGGCGGGACAGTTCTGATAGATGGGTGATAGGTGGTGGAAGAGACGGGGCACACAGGCGGGACAGTTCTGATAGATGGGTGATAGGTGGTGGAAGAGACGGGGCATACAGGCGGGACAGTTCTGATAGATGGGTGATAGGTGGTGGAAGAGACGGGGCATACAGGCGGGGACAGTTCTGATAGATGGGTGAAGGTGGTGGAAGAGACGTGGCATACAGGCGGGGACAGTTCTGATAGATGGGTGATAGGTGGTGGAAGAGACGTGGGCATACAGGCGGGGACAGTTCTGATAGATGGGTGATAGGTGGTGGAAGAGACGGGGCACACAGGCGGGACAGTTCTGATAGATGGGATATGGTGGAAGAGACGTGGCATACAGGCGGGGACAGTTCTGATAGATGGGTGGTGGAAGAGACGGGGCATACAGGCGGGGACAGTTCTGATAGATGGGGGTGGAAGAGACGGGCATACAGGCGGGGACAGTTCTGATAGATGGGTGATAGGTGGTGGAAGAGACGTGGGCATACAGGCGGGGACAGTTCTGATAGATGGGTGATAGGTGGTGGAAGAGACGGGCATACAGGCGGGGACAGTTCTGATAGATGGGTGATAGGTGGTGGAAGAGACGGGGCATACAGGCGGGGACAGTTCTGATAGATGGTGATAGGTGGTGGAAGAGACGTGGCATACAGGCGGGGACAGTTCTGATAGATGGGTGATAGGTGGTGGAAGAGACGGGGCATACAGGCGGGACAGTTCTGATAGATGGGTGATAGGTGGTGGAAGAGACGTGGCACACAGGCGGAGGACAGTTCTGATAGATGGGTGATAGGTGGTGGAAGAGACGTGGCATACAGGCGGGACAGTTCTGATAGATGGGTGATAGGTGGTGGAAGAGACGCGGCATACAGGCGGGACAGTTCTGATAGATGAAGGTGGTGGAAGAGACGGGCATACAGGCGGGGACAGTTCTGATAGATGGGTGATAGGTGGTGGAAGAGACGTGGCACACAGGCGGGGACAGTTCTGATAGATGGGTGATAGGTGGGGAAGAGACGGGGCATACAGGCGGGGACAGTTCTGATAGATGGGTGATAGGTGGTGGAAGAGACGTGGCATACAGGCGGGGACAGTTCTGATAGATGGGTGATAGGTGGGGAAGAGACGTGGCATACAGGCGGGGACAGTTCTGATAGATGGGTGATAGGTGGTGGAAGAGACGTGGCATACAGGCGGGGACAGTTCTGATAGATGGGGATAGGTGGTGGAAGAGACGGGGCATACAGGCGGGGACAGTTCTGATAGATGGGTGATAGGTGGTGGAAGAGACGTGGCATACAGGCGGGGACAGTTCTGATAGATGGGTGATAGGTGGGGGAAGAGACGTGGCATACAGGCGGGGACAGTTCTGATAGATGGGTGATAGGTGGTGGAAGAGACGGGCATACAGGCGGGGACAGTTCTGATAGATGGGTGATAGGTGGTGGAAGAGACGTGGCACACAGGCGGGACAGTTCTGATAGATGGGTGATAGGTGGTGGAAGAGACGTGGCATACAGGCGGGACAGTTCTGATAGATGGGTGATAGGTGGGGAAGAGACGTGGCATACAGGCGGGACAGTTCTGATAGATGGGTGATAGGTGGTGGAAGAGACGGGCACACAGGCGGGACAGTTCTGATAGATGGGTGATAGGTGGTGGAAGAGACGTGGCACACAGGCGGGGACAGTTCTGATAGATGGGTGATAGGTGGTGGAAGAGACGTGGCATACAGGCGGGGACAGTTCTGATAGATGGGTGATAGGTGGTGGAAGAGACGGGGCATACAGGCGGGGACAGTTCTGATAGATGGGTGATAGGTGGTGGAAGAGACGTGGCATACAGGCGGGGACAGTTCTGATAGATGGGTGATAGGTGGTGGAAGAGACGGGCATACAGGCGGGACAGTTCTGATAGATGGGTGGTGGAAGAGACGGGGCATACAGGCGGGGACAGTTCTGATAGATGGGTGATATGGTGGAAGAGACGGGCATACAGGCGGGGACAGTTCTGATAGATGGGTGGTGGAAGAGACGGGGCATACAGGCGGGGACAGTTCTGATAGATGGGTGATAGGTGGTGGAAGAGACGGGGCATACAGGCGGGGACAGTTCTGATAGATGGGTAGGTGGAAGAGACGGGCACACAGGCGGGGACAGTTCTGATAGATGGGTGGTGGAAGAGACGGGGCATACAGGCGGGACAGTTCTGATAGATGGGTGTAGGTGGTGGAAGAGACGTGGCATACAGGCGGGGACAGTTCTGATAGATGGGTGATAGGTGGTGGAAGAGACGGGGCATACAGGCGGGGACAGTTCTGATAGATGGGTGATAGGTGGTGGAAGAGACGGGCATACAGGCGGGGACAGTTCTGATAGATGGGTAGGTGGAAGAGACGAGGCACACAGGGGGACAGTTCTGATAGATGGGTGATAGGTGGTGGAAGAGACGGGCATACAGGCGGGGACAGTTCTGATAGATGGGTGATAGGTGGTGGAAGAGACGGGCATACAGGCGGGGACAGTTCTGATAGATGGGGTGGTGGAAGAGACGGGCATACAGGCGGGGACAGTTCTGATAGATGGGTGATAGGTGGTGGAAGAGACGGGGCATACAGGCGGGGACAGTTCTGATAGATGGGTGATAGGTGGTGGAAGAGACGGGCATACAGGCGAGGACAGTTCTGATAGATGGGTGATATGGTGGAAGAGACGGGGCATACAGGCGGGACAGTTCTGATAGATGGGTGATAGGTGGTGGAAGAGACGGGGCATACAGGCGGGGACAGTTCTGATAGATGGGTGATAGGTGGTGGAAGAGACGGGGCATACAGGCGGGGACAGTTCTGATAGATGGGTGATAGGTGGTGGAAGAGACGGGGCATACAGGCGGGGACAGTTCTGATAGATGGGTGATAGGTGGTGGAAGAGACGCGGCACACAGGCGGGGACAGTTCTGATAGATGGGTGGTGGAAGAGACGGGCACACAGGCGGGGACAGTTCTGATAGATGGGTGAAGGTGGAAGAGACGGGCATACAGGCGGGACAGTTCTGATAGATGGGTGATAGGTGGAAGAGACGTGGCATACAGGCGGGACAGTTCTGATAGATGGGTGATAGGTGGTGGAAGAGACGGGCATACAGGCGGGACAGTTCTGATAGATGGGTGATAGGTGGTGGAAGAGACGTGGGCATACAGGCGGGACAGTTCTGATAGATGGGTGATAGGTGGTGGAAGAGACGGGGCATACAGGCGGGGACAGTTCTGATAGATGGAGGTGGTGGAAGAGACGGGGCACACAGGCGGGGACAGTTCTGATAGATGGGGATAGGTGGTGGAAGAGACGCGGCATACAGGCGGGACAGTTCTGATAGATGGGTGATAGTGGTGGAAGAGACGGGGCATACAGGCGGGGACAGTTCTGATAGATGGGTGATAGGTGGTGGAAGAGACGTGGGCACACAGGCGGGACAGTTCTGATAGATGGGTGATAGGTGGTGGAAGAGACGGGCATACAGGCGGGGACAGTTCTGATAGATGGGTGATAGGTGGTGGAAGAGACGTGGCACACAGGCGGGGACAGTTCTGATAGATGGGTGGTGGAAGAGACGTGGGCACACAGGCGGGGACAGTTCTGATAGATGGGTGATAGGTGGTGGAAGAGACGGGGCATACAGGCGGGGACAGTTCTGATAGATGGGTGATAGGTGGTGGAAGAGACGTGGCATACAGGCGGGACAGTTCTGATAGATGGGTGATAGGTGGTGGAAGAGACGTGGCATACAGGCGGGGACAGTTCTGATAGATGGGTGGTGGAAGAGACGGGGCACACAGGCGGGGACAGTTCTGATAGATGGGTGATAGGTGGGGGAAGAGACGGGGCACACAGGCGGGGACAGTTCTGATAGATGGGTGATAGGTGGTGGAAGAGACGGGGCATACAGGCGGGACAGTTCTGATAGATGGGTGGTGGAAGAGACGGGGCATACAGGCGGGGACAGTTCTGATAGATGGGTGATAGGTGGTGGAAGAGACGTGGGCATACAGGCGGGGACAGTTCTGATAGATGGGTGATAGGTGGTGGAAGAGACGGGGCATACAGGCGGAGGACAGTTCTGATAGATGGGGGTGGTGGAAGAGACGGGCACACAGGCGGGGACAGTTCTGATAGACGGGTGATAGGTGGTGGAAGAGACGGGCACACAGGGGGACAGTTCTGATAGATGGGTGGTGGAAGAGACGGGGCATACAGGCGGGACAGTTCTGATAGATGGGTAGGTGGAAGAGACGGGGCATACAGGCGGGGACAGTTCTGATAGATGGGTGATAGGTGGTGGAAGAGACGCGGCATACAGGCGGGGACAGTTCTGATAGATGGGTGATAGGTGGTGGAAGAGACGGGGCATACAGGCGGGGACAGTTCTGATAGATGGTGATAGGTGGTGGAAGAGACGTGGCACACAGGCGGGGACAGTTCTGATAGATGGGTGATAGGTGGTGGAAGAGACGGGGCATACAGGCGGGGACAGTTCTGATAGATGGGTGGTGGAAGAGACGTGGGCATACAGGCGGGACAGTTCTGATAGATGGAGGTGGTGGAAGAGACGGGCATACAGGCGGGGACAGTTCTGATAGATGGGTGATAGGTGGTGGAAGAGACGGGGGCATACAGGCGGGGACAGTTCTGATAGATGGGTGATAGGTGGTGGAAGAGACGGGGCACACAGGCGGGGACAGTTCTGATAGATGGGTGATAGGTGGTGGAAGAGACGGGGCATACAGGCGGGGACAGTTCTGATAGACGGGTGATAGGTGGTGGAAGAGACGTGGCATACAGGCGGGACAGTTCTGATAGATGGGTGATGGTGGAAGAGACGGGGCATACAGGCGGGACAGTTCTGATAGATGGGTGGTGGAAGAGACGGGGCACACAGGCGGGGACAGTTCTGATAGATGGGTGGTGGAAGAGACGGGGCATACAGGCGGGGACAGTTCTGATAGATGGGTGATAGGTGGTGGAAGAGACGGGGCATACAGGCGGGGACAGTTCTGATAGATGGGTGATAGGTGGTGGAAGAGACGGGGCATACAGGCGGGGACAGTTCTGATAGATGGGTGATAGGTGGTGGAAGAGACGGGCACACAGGCGGGGACAGTTCTGATAGATGGGTGGTGGAAGAGACGGGCATACAGGCGGGACAGTTCTGATAGACGGGTGGGGGGAAGAGACGGGCATACAGGCGGGGACAGTTCTGATAGATGGGTGATAGGTGGTGGAAGAGACGGGGCACACAGGCGGGGACAGTTCTGATAGATGGGGATAGGTGGTGGAAGAGACGGGGCATACAGGCGGGGACAGTTCTGATAGATGGGTGATAGGTGGTGGAAGAGACGTGGCACACAGGCGGGGACAGTTCTGATAGATGGGTGATAGGTGGTGGAAGAGACGGGCATACAGGCGGAGGACAGTTCTGATAGATGGGTGATAGGTGGTGGAAGAGACGTGGGCATACAGGCGGGGACAGTTCTGATAGATGGGAAGGTGGTGGAAGAGACGGGGCACACAGGCGGGACAGTTCTGATAGATGGGTGATAGGTGGTGGAAGAGACGGGCATACAGGCGGGGACAGTTCTGATAGATGGGTGATAGGTGGTGGAAGAGACGGGGCATACAGGCGGGGACAGTTCTGATAGATGGGTGATAGGTGGTGGAAGAGACGTGGCATACAGGCGGGGACAGTTCTGATAGATGGGTGATAGGTGGGGAAGAGACGGGCATACAGGCGGGGACAGTTCTGATAGATGGGTGATAGGTGGTGGAAGAGACGTGGCATACAGGCGGGACAGTTCTGATAGATGGGTGATAGGTGGTGGAAGAGACGGGGCATACAGGCGGGACAGTTCTGATAGATGGGTGATAGGTGGAAGAGACGGGGCATACAGGCGGGGACAGTTCTGATAGATGGGTGATAGGTGGTGGAAGAGACGTGGCATACAGGCGGGACAGTTCTGATAGATGGGTGATAGGTGGTGGAAGAGACGGGCACACAGGCGGGACAGTTCTGATAGATGGGTGGTGGAAGAGACGGGGCATACAGGCGGGGACAGTTCTGATAGATGGGGAAGGTGGGAAGAGACGTGGGCACACAGGCGGGGACAGTTCTGATAGATGGGTGATAGGTGGTGGAAGAGACGGGGCATACAGGCGGGACAGTTCTGATAGATGGGTGATAGGTGGTGGAAGAGACGTGGCATACAGGCGGGGACAGTTCTGATAGATGGGTGATAGGTGGTGGAAGAGACGGGGCACACAGGCGGGGACAGTTCTGATAGATGGGTGAAGGTGGTGGAAGAGACGGGGCATACAGGCGGGGACAGTTCTGATAGATGGGTGATAGGTGGTGGAAGAGACGGGCATACAGGCGGGACAGTTCTGATAGATGGGTGATAGGTGGTGGAAGAGACGGGGCATACAGGCGGGGACAGTTCTGATAGATGGGTGATAGGTGGTGGAAGAGACGGGCATACAGGCGGGGACAGTTCTGATAGATGGGTGATAGGTGGTGGAAGAGACGTGGCATACAGGCGGGACAGTTCTGATAGATGGGTGGTGGAAGAGACGGGGCATACAGGCGGGGACAGTTCTGATAGATGAGGTGGTGGAAGAGACGCGCACAGGCGGGGACAGTTCTGATAGATGGGTGATAGGTGGTGGAAGAGACGTGGGCACACAGGCGGGGACAGTTCTGATAGATGGGTGATAGGTGGTGGAAGAGACGTGGCATACAGGCGGGGACAGTTCTGATAGATGGGTGATAGGTGGTGGAAGAGACGGGCATACAGGCGGGACAGTTCTGATAGACGGGTGATAGGTGGTGGAAGAGACGAAGCATACAGGCGGGGACAGTTCTGATAGACGGGTGTAGGTGGAAGAGACGTGGCATACAGGCGGGGACAGTTCTGATAGATGGGTGGTGGAAGAGACGGGCATACAGGCGGGGACAGTTCTGATAGATGGGTGATAGGTGGTGGAAGAGACGGGCATACAGGCGGGGACAGTTCTGATAGATGGGTTGGTGGAAGAGACGGGCATACAGGCGGGGACAGTTCTGATAGATGGGTGATAGGTGGAAGAGACGTGGGCATACAGGCGGGGACAGTTCTGATAGATGGGTGATAGGTGGTGGAAGAGACGGGCATACAGGCGGGGACAGTTCTGATAGATGGGTGATAGGTGGTGGAAGAGACGTGGGCATACAGGCGGGGACAGTTCTGATAGATGGGTGGTGGAAGAGACGTGGGCATACAGGCGGGGACAGTTCTGATAGATGGGTGATAGGTGGTGGAAGAGACGGGCATACAGGCGGGGACAGTTCTGATAGATGGGTGATAGGTGGTGGAAGAGACGGGGCACACAGGCGGGGACAGTTCTGATAGATGGGTGATAGGTGGTGGAAGAGACGTGGGCATACAGGCGGGGACAGTTCTGATAGATGGGTGGTGGAAGAGACGGGCACACAGGCGGGGACAGTTCTGATAGATGGGTGATAGGTGGTGGAAGAGACGTGGGCACACAGGCGGGGACAGTTCTGATAGATGGGTGATAGGTGGTGGAAGAGACGGGCATACAGGCGAGGACAGTTCTGATAGATGGGTGAAGGTGGAAGAGACGTGGCATACAGGCGGGACAGTTCTGATAGATGGGTGATAGGTGGTGGAAGAGACGTGGGCATACAGGCGGGGACAGTTCTGATAGATGGGTGATAGGTGGTGGAAGAGACGGGCATACAGGCGAGGACAGTTCTGATAGATGGGGGTGGTGGAAGAGACGGGGCATACAGGCGGGACAGTTCTGATAGATGGGTGATAGGTGGTGGAAGAGACGGGCATACAGGCGGGGACAGTTCTGATAGATGGGTGATAGGTGGTGGAAGAGACGGGGCATACAGGCGGGACAGTTCTGATAGATGGGTGATAGGTGGTGGAAGAGACGGGCACACAGGCGGGGACAGTTCTGATAGATGGGTGATAGGTGGTGGAAGAGACGTGGCATACAGGCGGGACAGTTCTGATAGATGGGTGATAGGTGGTGGAAGAGACGGGCATACAGGCGGGGACAGTTCTGATAGATGGGTGATAGGTGGTGGAAGAGACGGGCATACAGGCGGGGACAGTTCTGATAGATGGGTGATAGGTGGTGGAAGAGACGTGGCATACAGGCGGGGACAGTTCTGATAGATGGGTGATAGGTGGAAGAGACGCAGGCACACAGGCGGGGACAGTTCTGATAGATGAGGTGGTGGAAGAGACGTGGGCATACAGGCGGGACAGTTCTGATAGATGGGGATGGTGGTGGAAGAGACGTGGCATACAGGCGGGGACAGTTCTGATAGATGGGTGATAGGTGGAAGAGACGTGGCACACAGGCGGGGACAGTTCTGATAGATGGTGATAGGTGGTGGAAGAGACGTGGCACACAGGCGGGGACAGTTCTGATAGATGGGTGATAGGTGGTGGAAGAGACGGGCATACAGGCGGGACAGTTCTGATAGATGGGTGATAGGTGGGGAAGAGACGGGCATACAGGCGGGGACAGTTCTGATAGATGGGGGGTGTGGAAGAGACGGGCACACAGGCGGGGACAGTTCTGATAGATGGGTGGTGGAAGAGACGGGCATACAGGCGGGGACAGTTCTGATAGATGGGTGATAGGTGGTGGAAGAGACGGGCATACAGGCGGGACAGTTCTGATAGATGGGTGGGTGGAAGAGACGGGGCATACAGGCGGGGACAGTTCTGATAGATGGGTGATAGGTGGTGGAAGAGACGGGGCATACAGGCGGGACAGTTCTGATAGATGGGTGATAGGTGGTGGAAGAGACGGGCATACAGGCGGGGACAGTTCTGATAGACGGGTGATAGGTGGTGGAAGAGACGGGCACACAGGCGGGACAGTTCTGATAGATGGGTGGTGGAAGAGACGGGCATACAGGCGGGGACAGTTCTGATAGATGGGTGATAGGTGGTGGAAGAGACGGGCATACAGGCGGGGACAGTTCTGATAGATGGGTGATAGGTGGTGGAAGAGACGGGCACACAGGCGGGGACAGTTCTGATAGATGGGTGAAGGTGGTGGAAGAGACGGGCACACAGGCGGGGACAGTTCTGATAGATGGGTGGGCGGAAGAGACGTGGCATACAGGCGGGGACAGTTCTGATAGATGGGTGATAGGTGGTGGAAGAGACGTGGCATACAGGCGGGGACAGTTCTGATAGATGGGTGATAGGTGGTGGAAGAGACGGGCATACAGGCGGGGACAGTTCTGATAGATGGGTGGTGGAAGAGACGGGCATACAGGCGGGACAGTTCTGATAGATGGGTGATAGGTGGTGGAAGAGACGTGGCACACAGGCGGGACAGTTCTGATAGATGGGATAGGTGGTGGAAGAGACGTGGCATACAGGCGGGACAGTTCTGATAGATGGGTGAATGGCGGAAGAGACGGGCATACAGGCGGGACAGTTCTGATAGATGGGTGATAGGTGGTGGAAGAGACGGGCACACAGGCGGGGACAGTTCTGATAGATGGGGAAGGTGGTGGAAGAGACGGGCATACAGGCGGGGACAGTTCTGATAGATGGGTGATGGTGGAAGAGACGGGGCACACAGGCGGGACAGTTCTGATAGATGGGTGATAGGTGGTGGAAGAGACGGGCATACAGGCGGGACAGTTCTGATAGATGGGTGATAGGTGGTGGAAGAGACGGGCATACAGGCGGGGACAGTTCTGATAGATGAGGTGGTGGAAGAGACGTGAGCATACAGGCGGGGACAGTTCTGATAGATGGGTGATAGGTGGTGGAAGAGACGGGCACACAGGCGGGGACAGTTCTGATAGATGGGTGATAGGTGGTGGAAGAGACGTGGCATACAGGCGGGGACAGTTCTGATAGATGGGTGGTGGAAGAGACGGGCATACAGGCGGGACAGTTCTGATAGATGGGTGATAGGTGGTGGAAGAGACGGGCATACAGGCGGGGACAGTTCTGATAGATGGGGATAGGTGGTGGAAGAGACGTGGCATACAGGCGGGGACAGTTCTGATAGATGGGTGATAGGTGGTGGAAGAGACGTGGCATACAGGCGGGGACAGTTCTGATAGATGGGTGATAGGTGGTGGAAGAGACGGGCACACAGGCGGGGACAGTTCTGATAGATGGGTGGTGGAAGAGACGGGCACACAGGCGGGGACAGTTCTGATAGATGGGTGGTGGAAGAGACGTGGGCATACAGGCGGGGACAGTTCTGATAGATGGGGGTGGAGGAAGAGACGTGGCACACAGGCGGGACAGTTCTGATAGATGGGTGATAGGTGGTGGAAGAGACGTGGCACACAGGCGGGACAGTTCTGATAGATGGGTGATAGGTGGTGGAAGAGACGTGGCATACAGGCGGGGACAGTTCTGATAGATGGGTGATAGGTGGTGGAAGAGACGTGGGCATACAGGCGGGGACAGTTCTGATAGACGGGTGGTGGAAGAGACGGGCATACAGGCGGGGACAGTTCTGATAGATGGGTAGGTGGAAGAGACGGGCACACAGGCGGGGACAGTTCTGATAGATGGGTGATAGGTGGTGGAAGAGACGGGCACACAGGCGGGACAGTTCTGATAGATGGGTGAGGTGGTGGAAGAGACGGGCATACAGGCGGGACAGTTCTGATAGATGGGTGATAGGGGTGGAAGAGACGGGGCATACAGGCGGGACAGTTCTGATAGATGGGTGATAGGTGGTGGAAGAGACGGGCACACAGGCGGGGACAGTTCTGATAGATGGGTGAAGGTGGTGGAAGAGACGTGGCATACAGGCGGGGACAGTTCTGATAGATGGGTAGTGGTGGAAGAGACGGGCATACAGGCGGGGACAGTTCTGATAGATGGGTGATAGGTGGTGGAAGAGACGGGCACACAGGCGGGGACAGTTCTGATAGATGGGTGATAGGTGGTGGAAGAGACGTGGGCATACAGGCGGGGACAGTTCTGATAGATGGGTGATAGGTGGTGGAAGAGACGTGGCATACAGGCGAGGACAGTTCTGATAGATGGGTGGTGGAAGAGACGGGCATACAGGCGGGACAGTTCTGATAGATGGGTGATAGGTGGTGGAAGAGACGTGGGCATACAGGCGGGACAGTTCTGATAGATGGGTGATAGGTGGTGGAAGAGACGGGCATACAGGCGGGGACAGTTCTGATAGATGGGGTGGTGGAAGAGACGGGCATACAGGCGGGGACAGTTCTGATAGATGGGTGATAGGTGGTGGAAGAGACGTGGCATACAGGCGGGGACAGTTCTGATAGATGGGTGATAGGTGGTGGAAGAGACGTGGCATACAGGCGGGACAGTTCTGATAGATGGGTGGTGGAAGAGACGTGGGCATACAGGCGGGGACAGTTCTGATAGATGGGTGATAGGTGGTGGAAGAGACGGGCATACAGGCGGGGACAGTTCTGATAGATGGGTGTAGGTGGTGGAAGAGACGTGGGCATACAGGCGGGGACAGTTCTGATAGATGGGTGATAGGTGGTGGAAGAGACGGGCATACAGGCGGGGACAGTTCTGATAGATGGGTGAGGTGGAAGAGACGTGGCATACAGGCGGGGACAGTTCTGATAGATGGGGTGGTGGAAGAGACGGGGCATACAGGCGGGGACAGTTCTGATAGATGGGTGATAGGTGGTGGAAGAGACGTGGCATACAGGCGGGGACAGTTCTGATAGACGGGTGATAGGTGGTGGAAGAGACGGGCATACAGGCGGGGACAGTTCTGATAGATGGGTGGTGGAAGAGACGTGGGCATACAGGCGGGGACAGTTCTGATAGATGGGTGATAGGTGGTGGAAGAGACGTGGCATACAGGCGGGGACAGTTCTGATAGATGGGTGATAGGTGGTGGAAGAGACGTGGGCATACAGGCGGGGACAGTTCTGATAGATGGGTGGGGAAGAGACGGGCATACAGGCGGGACAGTTCTGATAGATGGGTAGGTGGAAGAGACGTGGCATACAGGCGGGACAGTTCTGATAGATGGGGTGGTGGAAGAGACGGGCATACAGGCGGGACAGTTCTGATAGATGGTGAAGGTGGTGGAAGAGACGTGGGCATACAGGCGGGACAGTTCTGATAGATGGGTGATAGGTGGTGGAAGAGACGTGGCATACAGGCGGGGACAGTTCTGATAGATGGGTAGGTGGAAGAGACGTGGGCATACAGGCGGGGACAGTTCTGATAGATGGGTGATAGGTGGTGGAAGAGACGGGGCATACAGGCGGGGACAGTTCTGATAGATGGGTGATAGGTGGTGGAAGAGACGGGCATACAGGCGGGGACAGTTCTGATAGATGGGTGTAGGTGGTGGAAGAGACGTGGGCATACAGGCGGGGACAGTTCTGATAGATGGGTGGTGGAAGAGACGTGGGCATACAGGCGGGACAGTTCTGATAGATGGGTGATAGGTGGTGGAAGAGACGTGGGCATACAGGCGAGGACAGTTCTGATAGATGGGTGATAGGTGGTGGAAGAGACGGGGCATACAGGCGGGGACAGTTCTGATAGATGGGTGATAGGTGGTGGAAGAGACGGGGCATACAGGCGGGGACAGTTCTGATAGATGGGTGATAGGTGGTGGAAGAGACGGGCATACAGGCGAGGACAGTTCTGATAGATGGGTGGTAGGGAAGAGACGGGCATACAGGCGGGGACAGTTCTGATAGATGGGTGATAGGTGGTGGAAGAGACGTGGGCACACAGGCGGGGACAGTTCTGATAGATGGGTGATAGGTGGTGGAAGAGACGTGGGCATACAGGCGGGACAGTTCTGATAGATGGGTGATAGGTGGTGGAAGAGACTGGGCATACAGGCGGGGACAGTTCTGATAGATGGGTGATAGGTGGTGGAAGAGACTGGGCATACAGGCGGGGACAGTTCTGATAGATGGGTGATAGGGTGGAAGAGCGTAGGACAAGGGGACAGTTCTGATAGATGGGGTAGAGACGGGCATACAGGCGGGACAGTTCTGATAGATGGGTGATAGGTGGTGGAAGAGACGTGGCATACAGGCGGGGACAGTTCTGATAGATGGGTGATAGGTGGTGAAGAGACGGGGCATATAGGCGGGGGACAGTTCTGATAGATGGGTGGTGGAAGAGACGTGGGCATACAGGCGGGGACAGTTCTGATAGATGGGTGATAGGTGGTGGAAGAGACGTGAGCAACAGGCGGAGACAGTTCTGATAGATGGGTGCGGGAAGAGACGTAGGCAACAGGCGGGACAGTTCTGATAGATGGGTGATGGTGGTGGAAGAGACGTGGGCATACAGGCGGGACAGTTCTGATAGATGGGTGGTGGAAGAGACGTGGCATACAGGCGGGGACAGTTCTGATAGATGGGTGATAGGTGGTGGAAGAGACGTACAGGAGCAGTTCTGATAGATGGGTGATAGGTGGTGAAGAGACGGGCACATAGGCGGACAGTTCTGATAGAGAGTGAAGGTGGTGGAAGAGACGGGCATACAGGCGGGACAGTTCTGATAGATGGGTGATAGGGTGGAAGAGACGGGCTACAGGGGACAGTTCTGATAGATGGGTGATAGGTGGAAGAGACGGCATACAGCGGACAGTTCTGATAGATGGTGATAGTGGTGGAAGATGGAGCAGAGAGACGTTCATAGATGGTGGATAGATGGGTGGTGGAAGATGGGCATACAGGCGGGACAGTCTGATAGATGGCAGTGAAGAGACGGCACAAGGAGACAGTTCTGATAGATGGGTGATAGGTGGTGGAAGAGACTGGGTATACAGGCGGGGACAGTTCTGATAGATGGGTGATAGGTGGTGGAAGAGACGGGCATACAGGCGGGGACAGTTCTGATAGATGGGTGATAGGTGGTGGAAGAGACGTGACATACAGGCGCGGACAGTTCTGATAGACGGGATAGGTGGAAGAGAAGTGGGCATACAAGCGAGACAGTTCTGATAGATGGTGATGGTGGTGGAAGAGACGTGGCATACAGGCGGGGACAGTTCTGATAGATGGGTGATAGGTGGTGGAAGACGCGAGCATAAGGAGGCCAGTTCTGATAGATGGGTGATAGGTGGTGGAAGAGACGGAGCACACAAGGCGAGACAGTTCTGATAGTGGGCAGTGAGAGGGCAAGCGACGCAGACAGTCATGATAGATGGGTGATAGGTGAGTGGAAGAGACGGGCATACAGGCGGGGACAGTTCTGATAGATTGGGTGGTGGAAGAGACGTGGGCATACAGGCGGGGACAGTTCTGATAGATGGGTGATAGGTGGTGGAAGAGACGGGCATACAGGGGACAGTTCTGATAGATGGGTGATAGGTGGAGTGGCAAACAGGTGGAAGTCTGATAGATGGGTGAAGAGGGCAGCGGACAGTTCTGATAGATGGGTGGTGGAAGAACGGGGCATACAGGCGGGGACAGTTCTGATAGATGGGTGATAGGTGGTGAAGAGACGTGGGCATACAGGCGGGACAGTTCTGATAGATTGGGTGATAGGTGGTGGAAGAGACGTGGGGCAACAGGCGGGGACAGTTCTGATAGATGGGTGGTGGAAGAGACGTGGCATACAGGCGGGGACAGTTCTGATAGATGAGGTGGTGGAAGAGACGTGGGCATACAGGCGGGGACAGTTCTGATAGATGGGTGATAGGTGGTGAACAGACGGGCAACAGGATGGGACAGTTCTGATAGAGGGTGATAGGTGGTGGAAGAGACGGGCATACAGGCGGGACAGTTCTGATAGATGGGTGGTGGAAGAGACGGGGGCATACAGGCGGGGACAGTTCTGATAGATGGGTGATAGGTGGTGGAAGAGACGTGGGCATACAGGCGGGGACAGTTCTGATAGATGGGTGATAGGTGGTGGAAGAGACGGGCATACAGGCGAGGACAGTTCTGATAGATGGGTGGTGGAAGAGACGGGGCATACAGGCGGGGACAGTTCTGATAGATGGTGATAGGCGGGAAGAGAGGACAACAGGCGGGGACAGTTCTGATAGATGGGATGTGGTGGAAGAGACAGGCATACGGCGGACAGTTCTGATAGATGGGTGATAGGTGGAAGAGACGTGGCATACAGGCGGGACAGTTCTGATAGATGGGGAAGGTGGTGGAAGAGACGGGGCATACAGGCGAGACAGTTCTGATAGATGGGTGAAGGTGGTGGAAGAGACGTGGGCATACAGGCGGGGACAGTTCTGATAGATGGGTGATAGGTGGTGGAAGAGACGGGCAACAGGCGAGACAGTTCTGATAGATGGGTGTAGGTGGAAGAGACGGGCATACAGGCGGGACAGTTCTGATAGATGGGTGATAGGTGGTGGAAGAGACGTGGGCATACAGGCGGGGACAGTTCTGATAGATGGGTGATAGGTGGTGGAAGAGACGTGGGCATACAGGCGAGGACAGTTCTGATAGATGGGTGGTGGAAGAGACGTGGGCATACAGGCGGGGACAGTTCTGATAGATGGGTGATAGGTGGTGGAAGAGACGGGCATACAGGCGGGGACAGTTCTGATAGATGGGTGATAGGTGGTGGAAGAGACGTGGGCATACAGGGGACAGTTCTGATAGATGGGTGATAGGTGGTGGAAGAGACGGGCATACAGGCGGGACAGTTCTGATAGATGGGTGGTGGAAGAGACGTAGGCATACAGGCGGGACAAGTTCTGATAGATGGGTGGTGGAAGAGACGTGGGCATACAGGCGGGACAGTTCTGATAGATGGGTGATAGGTGGCGGAAGAGACGGCATACAGGCGGGGACAGTTCTGATAGATGTGATAGGTGGTGGAAGAGACGTGGGCATACAGGCGGGACAGTTCTGATAGATGGGTGATAGGTGTGAAGAGACGTGGGCATACAGGCGGGGACAGTTCTGATAGATGGGTGATAGGTGGTGGAAGAGACGTGGCATACAGGCGGGGACAGTTCTGATAGATGGGTGATAGGTGGTGGAAGAGACGTGGGCATACAGGCGGGGACAGTTCTGATAGATGGTATAGGTGGTGGAAGAGACGTGGGCATACAGGCGGGACAGTTCTGATAGATGGGTGATAGGTGGAAGAGACGCGGCATACAGGCGGGGACAGTTCTGATAGATGGGTGATAGGTGGTGGAAGAGACGTGGGCATACAGGCGGGGACAGTTCTGATAGATGGGTGATAGGTGGAAGAGACGTGGGCATACAGGCGGGGACAGTTCTGATAGATGGGTGATAGGTGGTGGAAGAGACTGGGCATACAGGCGGGGACAGTTCTGATAGATGGGTGATAGTGGTGGAAGAGACGTGGGCATACAGGCGAGGACAGTTCTGATAGATGGGTGATAGGTGGTGGAAGAGACGTGAGCAACGGCGGGGACAGTTCTGATAGATGGGTGGTAGGGGGGAAGAGACGTGGGCATACAGGGGACAGTTCTGATAGATGGGTGAATGGTGGAAGAGACGGGCATACAGGCGGGGACAGTTCTGATAGATGAGGATAGGTGGTGGAAGAGACGTGGCATACAGGCGGGGACAGTTCTGATAGATGGGTAGCGGAAGAGACGAGGCATACAGGCGGGGACAGTTCTGATAGATGGGTGATAGGTGGTGGAAGAGACGCGGCGTACAGGCGGGGACAGTTCTGATAGATGGTGATAGGTGGTGGAAGAGACGTGGGCATACAGGCGGGGACAGTTCTGATAGATGGGTGATAGGTGGTGGAAGAGACGTGGGCATACAGGCGGAGGACAGTTCTGATAGATGGAGGATAGGTGGTGGAAGAGACGTGGCATACAGGCGGGGACAGTTCTGATAGATGGGTGATAGGTGGTGGAAGAGACGTGGCATACAGGCGGGGACAGTTCTGATAGATGGGTGATAGGTGGTGGAAGAGACGTGGCATACAGGGGGGACAGTTCTGATAGATGGGTGATAGGTGGTGGAAGAGACGTGGCATACAGGCGAGGACAGTTCTGATAGATGGTGATAGGTGGTGGAAGAGACGTTGGCATACAGGCGGGACAGTTCTGATAGATGGGTGATAGGTGGTGGAAGAGACGTGGGCATACAGGCGGGACAGTTCTGATAGATGGGTGGTGGAAGAGACGTGAGCATACAGGCGGGACAGTTCTGATAGATGGGTATAGGTGGTGGAAGAGACGCGGGCATACAGGCGGGGACAGTTCTGATAGATGGGTGATAGGTGGTGGAAGAGACGGCATACAGGCGGGGACAGTTCTGATAGATGGGTGATAGGTGGTGGAAGAGACGTGGGCATACAGGCGGGGACAGTTCTGATAGATGGGTGATAGGTGGTGGAAGAGACGTGGGCATACAGGCGGGACAGTTCTGATAGATGGGTGATAGGTGGTGGAAGAGACGGCATACAAGCGGGACAGTTCTGATAGATGGTGATAGGGTGGAAGAGACGGGGCATACAGGCGGGGGACAGTTCTGATAGATGGGTGGTGGAAGAGACGGGGCATAGAGGGGACAGTTCTGATAGATGGGTGATAGGTGGTGGAAGAGACGTGGCATACAGGCGGGACAGTTCTGATAGATGGGTGATAGGTGGTGGAAGAAACGGGGCATACAGGCGGGACAGTTTCTGATAGATGGGTGATAGGTGGTGGAAGAGACGGACGACACAGGCGGGGACAGTTCTGATAGATGGGGATGGGAAGAGACGGGCATAGGCGGGACAGTTCTGATAGATGGGTAGTGGAAGAGACGTGGCCAGGGTTTATAGGGTGAAGAGAGGACACAGGCGGGGACAGTTCTGATAGATGGGTGATAGGTGGTGGAAGAGACGAGGCATACAGGCGGGGGACAGTTCTGATAGATGGGTGATAGGTGGTGGAAGAGACGTGGCATACAGGCGGGACAGTTCTGATAGATGGGTGATAGGTGGTGGAAGAGACGTGGCATACAGGCGGGGACAGTTCTGATAGATGGGTGATAGGTGGTGGAAGAGACGGCATACAGGCGGGGACAGTTCTGATAGATGGGTGGTGGAAGAGCGTGAGGCATACAGGCGGAGACAGTTCTGATAGATAGGTGAGTGAAGAGACGTGGGCATACAGGCGGGACAGTTCTGATAGATGGGTGGTGGAAGAGACGGGCATACAGGCGGGGACAGTTCTGATAGATGGGGGGTGGTGGAAGAGACGTGGGCATAAACGAGGACAGTTCTGATAGATGGGTGATAGGTGGTGGAAGAGACGTGGGCATACAGCGAGGACAGTTCTGATAGATGGTGATAGGTGGTGGAAGAGACGGGGATACAGGCGGGACAGTTCTGATAGATGGGTGAGGTAGTGGAAGAGACGTGGGCATACAGGCGGGGGACAGTTCTGATAGATGGGTGATAGGTGGTGGAAGAGACGTGGCATACAGGCGGGACAGTTCTGATAGATGGTGATAGGTGGGTGGAAGAGACGGGCATACAGGCGGGACAGTTCTGATAGATGGGTATGGAAGAGACGGCATACATGGAGACAGTTCTGATAGATGGGTGATAGGTGGTGGAAGAGAAGCGGCAACAGGGGGGACAGTTCTGATAGATGGGTGATAGGTGGTGGAAGAGACGTGGGCATACAGGCGGGACAGTTCTGATAGATGGGTGATAGGTGGTGGAAGAGACGTGGGCATACAGGCGGGGACAGTTCTGATAGATGGGTGAAGGTGGTGGAAGAGACGTGGGCATACAGGCGGGGACAGTTCTGATAGATGGGTGATAGGTGGTGGAAGAGACGTGGGCATACAGGCGAGACAGTTCTGATAGATCGGTGGGTGGAAGAGAAACGTGGCATACAAGCGGGACAGTTCTGATAGATGGGTGATAGGTGGTGGAAGAGACGTGGGCATACAGGCGGGACAGTTCTGATAGATGGGTGATAGGTGGTGGAAGAGACGTGGGCATACAGGCGGGACAGTTCTGATAGATGGGTGATAGGTGGTGGAAGAGACGGGGCATACAGGCGAGGACAGTTCTGATAGATGGGGTGGTGGAAGAGACGAGCAGGCATACAGGCGAGGACAGTTCTGATAGATGGGTGATAGGTGGTGGAAGAGACGTGGGCATACAGGCGGGGACAGTTCTGATAGATGGGTGATAGGTGGTGGAAGAGACTGGGCACACAGGCGGGACAGTTCTGATAGATGTATAGGTGGTGGAAGAGACGGGCATACAGGCGGGGACAGTTCTGATAGATGGTGATAGGTGGTGAAGAGACGGGGCATACAGGCGGAGGACAGTTCTGATAGATCGGGATAGGTGGTGGAAGAGAGCGGGCATACAGGCGGGACAGTTCTGATAGATGGGTGATGGTGGAAGAGACGGGGCATACAGGGGGACAGTTCTGATAGATGGGTGATAGGTGGTGGAAGAGACGTGGGCATACAGGCGGGGACAGTTCTGATAGATGGGTGATAGGTGGTGGAAGAGACTGGGATACAGGCGGGACAGTTCTGATAGATGGTGGTGGAAGAGAGGCATACAGGCGGGGACAGTTCTGATAGATGGGGCATAGGTGGAAGAGACGTGGGCATACAGGCGGGACAGTTCTGATAGATGGGTGGTGGAAGAGACGTGGGCATACAGGCGGGGACAGTTCTGATAGATGGGTGATAGGTGGTGGAAGAGACGTGGGCATACAGGCGGGGACAGTTCTGATAGATGGGTGATAGGTGGTGGAAGAGACGCTGGGCATACAAGCGAGACAGTTCTGATAGATGGGTGGTGGAAGAGACGGGGCATACAGGCGGGACAGTTCTGATAGATGGGTGATATGGTGGAAGAGACGCGGGCAATACAGGCGGGGACAGTTCTGATAGATGGGTGATAGGTGGTGGAAGAGACGTGGGCATACAGGCGGGGACAGTTCTGATAGATGGGTGGTGGAAGAGACGGGCATACACGGGACAGTTCTGATAGATGGGTGGTGGAAGAGACTGGGCATACAGAGGGACAGTTCTGATAGATGGGTGATAGGTGGTGGAAGAGACATGGGCATACAGGCGGGACAGTTCTGATAGATGGGGAGGTGGTGGAAGAGACGTGGGCATACAGGCGGGACAGTTCTGATAGATGGGTGGAAGAGACGGTGGGGCATACAGGCGGACAGTTCTGATAGATGGGTGATAGGTGGTGGAAGAGACGTGGGCATACAGGCGGGGACAGTTCTGATAGATGGGTGATAGGTGGTGGAAGAGACGTGGGCATACAGCGGGGACAGTTCTGATAGATCGGTGATAGGTGGTGGAAGAGACGGGCATACAGGCGGGACAGTTCTGATAGATGGGTGATAGGTGGTGGAAGAGACGGGGCATACAGGCGGGGACAGTTCTGATAGATGGGTGATAGGTGGTGGAAGAGACGGGGCATACAGGCGGGACAGTTCGATAGATGGGTGGTGGAAGAGACGGGCATACAGAGCGAGGGACAGTTCTGATAGATGGGTGATAGGTGGTGGAAGAGACGTGGCATACAGGCGGGGACAGTTCTGATAGATGGGTGATAGGTGGTGGAAGAGACGTGGGCATACAGGCGGGGACAGTTCTGATAGATGGGTGATAGGTGGTGGAAGAGACGGGCATACAGGCGAGTAGACAGTTCTGATAGATGGGTGATAGGTGGTGGAAGAGACGTGGCATAAGGGACAGTTCTGATAGATGATGGAGTGGAGAGACTGGCATAAGGTGGGACAGTTCTGATAGATGGGTGGTGGAAGAGACGTAGGCATACAGGCGGGACAGTTCTGATAGATGGGTGATAGGTGGTGGAAGAGACGTGGCATACAGGCGGGGACAGTTCTGATAGATGGGTGATAGGTGGTGGAAGAGACGCGGGCATACAGGCGGGGACAGTTCTGATAGATGGGTGATAGGTGGTGGAAGAGACGTGGGCATACAGGCGGGGACAGTTCTGATAGATGGGTGATAGGTGGTGGAAGAGACGTGGGCATACAGGCGGGGACAGTTCTGATAGATGGGTGATAGGTGGTGAAGAGACGGGCATACAGGCGGGGACAGTTCTGATAGATGGGTGGTGGAAGAGACGTGGCATACAGGCGGGACAGTTCTGATAGATGGGTGATAGGTGGTGGAAGAGACGTGGGCATACAGGCGGGACAGTTCTGATAGATGGGATAGGTGGTGGAAGAGACGTGGGCATACAGGCGGGACAGTTCTGATAGATGGGTGAAGGCGGTGGAAGAGACGGGCATACAGGCGGGACAGTTCTGATAGATGGGTGATAGGTGGTGGAAGAGACGTGGGCATACAGGCGGGACAGTTCTGATAGATGGGTGATAGGTGGTGGAAGAGACGTGGGCATACAGGCGGGACAGTTCTGATAGATGGGTGATAGGTGGTGGAAGAGACGTGGGCATACAGGCGGGACAGTTCTGATAGATGGGTGGTGGAAGAGACAGAGGCATACAGGCGGGGACAGTTCTGATAGATGGGTGATAGGTGGTGGAAGAGACGAGCATACAGGCGGGGACAGTTCTGATAGATGGGTGGTGGAAGAGAGGGCATACAGGCAGGGACAGTTCTGATAGATGGGTGATAGGTGGTGGAAGAGACGTGGGCATACAGGCGGGGACAGTTCTGATAGATGGGTGATAGGTGGTGGAAGAGACCGGCATACAGGCGGGACAGTTCTGATAGATGGGTGATAGGTGGTGGAAGAGACGTGAGCATACAGGCGGGGACAGTTCTGATAGATGGGTGGTGGAAGAGACGTGGGCATCACAGGCGGGGACAGTTCTGATAGATGGGTGATAGGTGGTGGAAGAGACGTGGGCATACAGGCGGGACAGTTCTGATAGATGGGTGATAGGTGGTGGAAGAGACGTGGGCATACAGGCGGGGACAGTTCTGATAGATGGGGTGGTGGAAGAGGGCATACAAGGGGACAGTTCTGATAGATGGGTGATAGGTGGTGGAAGAGACGGGCATACAGGCGGGGACAGTTCTGATAGATGGGTGATAGGTGGTGGAAGAGACGTGGGCATACAGGCGAGGACAGTTCTGATAGATGGTATGGTGGTAGGAAGAGACGGGGCTACAGGCGGGACAGTTCTGATAGATGGGTGATAGGTGGTGGAAGAGACGGGCATACAGGCGGGACAGTTCTGATAGATGGGTGATAGGGTGGGGAAGAGACGGCATGCGGGACAGTTCTGATAGATGGGTGATAGGTGGGAAGAGACGGGCATAAGGCGGGACAGTTCTGATAGATGGGTGATAGGTGGTGGAAGAGACGTGGGCATACAGGCGGGACAGTTCTGATAGATGGTTGATAGGTGGTGGAAGAGACGTGGGCATACAGCGGGACAGTTCTGATAGATGGGGATAGGTGGTGGAAGAGACGTGGGCACACAGGCGGGACAGTTCTGATAGATGGTGAAGGTGGTGGAAGAGACGTGAGGCATGCAGGCGGGGACAGTTCTGATAGATGGGTGATAGGTGGAAGAGACGGGGCATACAGGCGGGGACAGTTCTGATAGATGGTGGTGGAAGAGACGTGGGCATACAGGGGGACAGTTCTGATAGATGGGTGATAGGTGGTGGAAGAGACGGGGCATACAGGCGGGGACAGTTCTGATAGATGAGGTGATAGGTGGTGGAAGAGACGTGGGCATACAGGCGGGACAGTTCTGATAGATGGGTGATAGGTGGTGGAAGAGACGTGGGCATACAGGCGAGGACAGTTCTGATAGATGGGTGATAGGTGGTGGAAGAGACGTGGGCATACAGGCGTGACAGTTCTGATAGATGGGTGGGTGGTGGAAGAGACGTGGGCATACAGGCGGGGACAGTTCTGATAGATGTGGTGGTGGAAGAGACGTGGCATACAGGCGGGACAGTTCTGATAGATGGGTGGGTGGAAGAGACGTGAGCATACAGGCGGGGACAGTTCTGATAGATGGGTGATAGGTGGTGGAAGAGGCATGGGCATACAGGCGGGACAGTTCTGATAGATGGGTGATAGGTGGTGGAAGAGACGGGCATACAGGCGGGGACAGTTCTGATAGATGGGTGATAGGTGGTGGAAGAGACGTGGGCATACAGGCGGGACAGTTCTGATAGATGGGTGATAGGTGGTGGAAGAGACGGGCATACAGGCGGGGACAGTTCTGATAGATGGGGAAGGTGGTGGAAGAGACGTGGGCATACAGGCGGGACAGTTCTGATAGATGGGTGGTGGAAGAGAAACGGGCATACAGGCGGGACAGTTCTGATAGATGGGTGATAGGTGGTGGAAGAGGCATTGGGCATACAGGCGGGGACAGTTCTGATAGATGGGTGATAGGTGGTGGAAGAGACGTGGGGCATACAGGCGAGGACAGTTCTGATAGATGGGTGATAGGTGGTGGAAGAGACGTGGGCAACAGGGGACAGTTCTGATAGATGGGTGGTGGAAGAGACGGGGCATACAGGCGGGGACAGTTCTGATAGATGGGTGATAGGTGGTGGAAGAGATGTGGGCATACAGGCGAGGACAGTTCTGATAGATGGGTGATAGGTGGTGGAAGAGACGGGCATACAGGCGGGACAGTTCTGATAGATGGGTGAGTGGAAGAGACGTGGCATACAGGCGGGGACAGTTCTGATAGATGGGTGATAGGTGGTGGAAGAGACTGGGCATACAGGCGGGGACAGTTCTGATAGATGGGTGATAGGTGGTGGAAGAGACGGGGCATACAGGCGGGGACAGTTCTGATAGATGGGTGGTGGAAGAGACGGGGCATACAGGCGAGGACAGTTCTGATAGATGGGTGATAGGTGGTGGAAGAGACGGGCATACAGGCGAGGACAGTTCTGATAGATGGGTGATAGGTGGTGGAAGAGACGGGCATACAGGCGGGACAGTTCTGATAGATGGGTGATAGGTGGTGGAAGAGACTGGGCATACAGGCGGAGACAGTTCTGATAGATGGGATAGGTGGAAGAGACTGGCATACAGGCGGGGACAGTTCTGATAGATGGGTGAAGTGGAAGAGACGTGGCATACAGGGGACAGTTCTGATAGATGGTGATAGGTGGTGGAAGAGACGTAGGCATACAGGCGGGGACAGTTCTGATAGATGGGTGATAGGTGGTGGAAGAGACGTGGCATACAGGCGGGGACAGTTCTGATAGATGGGTGGTGGAAGAGACGTGGCATACAGGCGGGGACAGTTCTGATAGATGGGTGATGTGGTGGAAGAGACGGGCATACAGGCGGGACAGTTCTGATAGATGGGTGATAGGTGGTGGAAGAGACGCAGGCATACAGGCGGGGACAGTTCTGATAGATGGGTGGTGGAAGAGACGTGGGCATACAGGCGGGACAGTTCTGATAGATGGGTGGTGGAAGAGACGGGCAAACAGGCGGGGACAGTTCTGATAGATGGGTGATAGGTGGTGGAAGAGACATGGGCATACAGGCGAGGGACAGTTCTGATAGATGGGTGATAGGTGGTGGAAGAGATTGGGCATACAGGCGGGGACAGTTCTGATAGGTGGTGGTGGAAGAGACGTGGGCATACAAGCGGGACAGTTCTGATAGATGGGTGATAGGTGGTGGAAGAGACGTGGGCATACAGGCGGGACAGTTCTGATAGATGGGTGGGTGGTGGAAGAGACGTGGCATACAGGCGGGGACAGTTCTGATAGATTATGGGTGGAAGAGACGTGGCATACAGGCGGGGACAGTTCTGATAGATGGGTGATAGGTGGTGGAAGAGAATCGTGGGCATACAGGCGGGGACAGTTCTGATAGATGGGTGATAGGTGGTGGAAGAGACGTGGGCATACAGGCGGGGACAGTTCTGATAGATGGGTGGTGGAAGAGACGTGGGCATACAGGCGGGGACAGTTCTGATAGATGGGTGAGGTGGTGGAAGAGACGTGGGCATACAGGCGGGACAGTTCTGATAGATGGGTGATAGGTGGTGGAAGAGACGTGGGCATACAGGCGGGGACAGTTCTGATAGATGGGTGATAGGTGGTGGAAGAGAGCTTGGGCATACAGGCGGGGACAGTTCTGATAGATGGGTGATAGGTGGTGGAAGAGACGTCGGGCATACAGGCGGGGACAGTTCTGATAGATGGGTATGGTGGAAGAGACGGGGGCATACAGGCGGGGACAGTTCTGATAGATGGGTAGTGGAAGAGACGTGGGCATACAGGCGGGGACAGTTCTGATAGATGGGTGATAGGTGGTGGAAGAGACGTGGGCATACAGGCGGGGACAGTTCTGATAGATGGGTGATAGGTGGTGGAAGAGGGGCATACAGGCGGAGACAGTTCTGATAGATGGGTGATAGGTGGTGGAAGAGACGGCGATACAGGCGAGGACAGTTCTTATAGATGGGTGATAGGTGGTGGAAGAGACGTGGGCATACAGGCGGGACAGTTCTGATAGATGGGTGATAGGTGGTGGAAGAGACGTGAGCATACAGGCGGGGACAGTTCTGATAGATGGGGTGGTGGAAGAGACGTGGCATACAGGCGGGACAGTTCTGATAGATGGGTGGTGGAAGAGACGGGCATACGGCGGGGACAGTTCTGATAGACGAGTGATAGGTGGTTGGAAGAGATGGGCATACAGGCGGGGACAGTTCTGATAGATGGAGTGAGGCGGAAGAGACGTGGCATACAGGCGGGGACAGTTCTGATAGATGGGTGATAGGTGGTGGAAGAGACGTGGGCATACAGGCGAGGACAGTTCTGATAGATGGATGATAGGTGGTGGAAGAGACGTGGCACACAGGCGGGGACAGTTCTGATAGATGGGTGATAGGTGGTGGAAGAGACAGTGGGCATACAGGCGGGACAGTTCTGATAGATGGGTGGTAGGTGGAGAAATGGGCATACAGGCGGGGACAGTTCTGATAGATGGGTGATAGGTGGTGGAAGAGACGGGCTACAGGCGAGGACAGTTCTGATAGATGGGTGATAGGTGGTGGAAGAGACGGGATAAGGGGACAGTTCTGATAGATGGGTGATAGGTGGTGGAAGAACGCGGGCATACAGGCGAGGACAGTTCTGATAGATGGAGTGGTGGAAGAGCAGTGGGCATACAGGCGGGGACAGTTCTGATAGATGGGTGATAGGTGGTGGAAGAGACATGGGCATACAGGCGGGACAGTTCTGATAGATGGGTGATAGGTGGTGGAAGAGACGTGGGCATACAGGCGGGGACAGTTCTGATAGATGGGTGGTGGAAGAGACGTGGGCATACAGGCGGGGACAGTTCTGATAGATGGGTGATAGGTGGTGGAAGAGACAGTGGGCATACAGGCGGGGACAGTTCTGATAGATGGGTGATAGGTGGTGGAAGAGACGTGGCATACAGGCGGGACAGTTCTGATAGATGGGTGGTGGAAGAGACGTGGGCATACAGGCGAGGACAGTTCTGATAGATGGGTGATAGGTGGTGGAAGAGACGTGGGCATACAGGCGGGGACAGTTCTGATAGATGGGGTGATAGGTGGTGGAAGAGACGTGGGATACAGGCGGGGACAGTTCTGATAGATGGTGATAGGTGGTGGAAGAGACGTGGCATACAGGCGAGACAGTTCTGATAGATGGGTGGTGGAAGAGACGGGCATACAGGCGGGACAGTTCTGATAGATGGGTGAAAGGTGGTGGAAGAGACGTGGGCATACAGGCGGGGACAGTTCTGATAGATGGGTGATAGGTGGTGGAAGAGACGTGGGCACACAGGCGGGGACAGTTCTGATAGATGGGTGATAGGTGGTGGAAGAGACGGCATACAGGCGGGGACAGTTCTGATAGATGGTGATGGTGGAAGAGACGAGCATACAGGCGGGGGACAGTTCTGATAGATGGGTGAAGTGGTGGAAGAGACGGCATACAGGCGGGGACAGTTCTGATAGATGGGTGATAGGTGGTGGAAGAGACGTGGGCATACAGGCGGGGACAGTTCTGATAGATGGGTGATAGGTGGTGGAAGAGACGTGGCATACAGGCGGGGACAGTTCTGATAGATGGGGTGGTGGAAGAGACGTGGGCATACAGGCGGGGACAGTTCTGATAGATGGGTGATAGGTGGTGGAAGAGACGTGGGCATACAGGCGGGACAGTTCTGATAGATGGGTGATAGGTGGTGGAAGAGACGGGGGCATACAAGGCGGGACAGTTCTGATAGATGGGTGATAGGTGGTGGAAGAGACGTGGCATACAGGCGAGGAGACAGTTCTGATAGATGGGTGAGTGGAAGAGACGGGCATACAGGCGGGGACAGTTCTGATAGATGGTGGTGGTGGAAGAGACGTGAGCATACAGGCGGGGACAGTTCTGATAGATGGGTGATAGGTGAGTGAAGAAGCATGGGCATACAGGCGGGGACAGTTCTGATAGATGGGTGATAGGTGGTGGAAGAGACGTGGCATACAGGCGGGGACAGTTCTGATAGGGGTGATAGGTGGTGGAAGAGACGGGCATACAGGCGAGACAGTTCTGATAGATGGGTGATGAGGGTGGAAGAGACTTGGGCATACAGGCGGGGACAGTTCTGATAGATGGGTGATAGGGTGGTGGAA